>NC_056725.1:723759885-723890430 GCF_019279795.1 Protopterus annectens | reverse complement strand
CTCTCTCTCTCTCTGTCTCTCTTCTCTCTCTCTCTCTGTCTCTCTGTCTCTTTCTCTCCCTCTGTCTCTCTCTCTCTCTCTATCTCTCTCTCTGCCTCTCTCTCTCTGTCTGTCTCTCTCTCTGTGTGTGCCTCTATCTCTCTGTCTCTGTCTCTCTCTGTCTTTCTCTCTCACCCTGTGTACCTGACTGGCTAAGGAACAGTAAAGCAGGTGTGAGCGTGTTTATCCGACTTTGCTCGACTTTAGCCCAGGTTTGCCCAACATTGCCCAATGTTGCCCAACGTAGCACGACATTGCGCTGGTTAGCGCAGTGTGCAGCTATGCACAATTGTATTTAAATATGCTCAATACTGGTAAAATTTGCTTAGCAGTGCTTTATATTGCTTAAAATACGAACTCATGCCTCAGGTGGTGCTGCAGGGCTGCCTAGGTCGGATGCACATATTACACTCCCTATACATGCTTGAAAACAGGTAGTGTCAAGTTAGGCATCCTTTTTACTGTATGTGTGAGTCAGATAGAGGTGTAATTTCCAGGGTTCCTACTGAGTCAATGTATGTGCTATGCGTTGCCTCTTTGCCAAGGCCAGGGCATACTGGGCAATCCTCCTTCTGCCTATTGTGCTAGGTTCAGGTTTTTCCTCCTCCGAGTCACGCTGTGCCTGAGCAGGCCTTGGCAATGGTGGGGGGCTGTTTGGCCCTGACCCATGTTGTTCCTGCTGCAGCTGTTTCCACAGGATCATATTGTATAGCATGGCACACACCATGACAATTTGGGTACATGTAGTTGGTGAGTACTGCAAAGCTCCACCAGATGTGTCCAGGCACTGGAACCATGACTTGAGCATCCCAAAAACATGCTCAATTATGTTTCTTGTTTGTGCGTGTGCCTCATTATGTTGTTCTTGTTCAGGTGTGTGTGCATTTCTGATGGGTGTCATAAGCCACGGCTCCAGTGCGTATCCAGCATCCCCCACTAGGTGACCATCAGGGATTTCCCCATTGGCAAATCTCTGGTACAGCTGCGTCAGATGCCAGATGTGGGAATCATGATAGCTTCCAGGGCAGCCAGCACACACATTCATTATTATGCCCTGAGCATTGCACATGACCTGGCAGTTGATGGAGGGGAAGACCTTGCGGTTGATGTAGACCTTAGCCCGCTCACTGGGTGGTGCTTTTTACTGTATGTTTGTGCAGTCTATTGCACCCACTACCTCAGGGTATTCTGATATTTGGTGGAAAAGATGCATATTGCTGGTCAATGCCTCACGGGAAATGGGGAAATATACATGCTCACCGACATGTGCTGACATGGCATCCAGGAACTGTTGCAGTACCCTGGATGCTGATGCCTGTAAAATCCCCATCATATCACCAGTTGGTCTCTGGAAGGTACTTGTAGCTAGTATTCTTAGGCCAACGCATACCTTGGTTTCCACTGGGATGGGTTCCCCTCTGTTGGTTCTGTGTGTGGGGCGTGGCCAACACAGCTCAACAATTTGCTGCAGGAGGTCTCTGTCCACTCTATAGCGCTCCACTATCTCCAGCTCATGTAGCCCCTGGTAGGTTACCCTGGGTCTGTACACTTTTCTCCATCTCCTCACTGTGGGTTGCTCAGCAGCATTCACAACAACACCACCCTCAGCACCTTGCACATGTTGGTTTATGATAGCAAGAGCAGCCCCTAACATTTTGTCTGACTTTAAAGTTTTTAAGCTTTCCCTCTTTGTATACTGCAGTGTTGTAGAGTTCTTGGGGAAAAACAGGGAAGAATGTTGTTTGCCGAGTTTAAAGTGCCAGGCTGGGCTGGGCTAGTCTGCTGCCTGTGTAATTGGATGATTCTGATATATTTCACCTGGCAGCTCTGCTAGTTCTCCTTGGTTAATTTCCTACTACTTCTTTTCCTTCCTTTTCCCTTTCTGTTTCCGCCCGGGGCAGCACTGTGCAAATGAGCACGCACGTGCGCACAAGCACGCACATGCTGTGTGCACGTTTGCAAGAAATTTCAGATATTTTCACGGTATGCACCTTTGGTTTCTGGTTTTCAAAAAGGACAACTGTAGACATGCCTCTTGCAATCCTGAGCAACTCAGGGCAAACACAAGACATTGTGCTCCAATAAGCTTACAGCCTTTCTGACACACCCCTCATGATGTTACCTATATTCTACTCTACCACTCACCTACTCCTACACTTACACTCTTGGGACATGGCTCACATGCTGGGGAAAATTGGGATTCACTATCCTTGTCCTCATTTGCATTGGCTTGCCTACTAATGCATGGTTACATCTCTCACACTGAGCTTCCCCCCCTTAGCAACCAGTACTCAGTGGCCATGTTGTCTTCAGCCTGTCATTCACCTGCATGGCAGGATAAGCTTTTTAGAGAAAATGGCTATTTTTGGCTATTTTTAAATTATTTTGTTGTTTTTTTAAAGTGCCGCACGTTTGCGCGGTGCTGTGCTACGGTTAAACATCGGAGATCGGGGGAAAAAAAGTTAGATTTTAATAATTTTAAATATTTATAAATGCCAATGGCCTTATATTTGGCCATTGGCATGCTTCCTCAACTGTATGCATCCTTTATTTGGAGCTGTCATAGCTCTGTTTAGCTATTTGCAGAACGGTACTCCGTTACCAATGGAGTACATTTCTGCAGATAACACTAATCTTCCACGGACAGGTTAGTGTTTCCTGGATTGCAAATTTACCTAATTTGCATAGCTTTCAGCAGCAAATGAGGTAATTTGCATACCATGATGCTGTCCGTGCAAGAGTAGCTTTAGCAGCTCTTGTGCACGCCCCTGCTGGCTGTACCTGGATCGCACGGCAGACATATTGCCTCTGTGAGCTCCTGCACTCTTCTTGCACTCCGTGCAAGCTTTCGTAAATCTGGCCCATAATGTGAATGGAACTATAATGGCTAAAATAAATCTTAACTTTACCTGTGAAGTGGCAGCATTTCAGATCGTTCACCCAAAGAATATAAAATTATGAATGAATCACTTCAGTTTAACCGCAGTAACAACAGTCATAAGTAAACTACAGTCACATTGCAGAACACAGATGTATTTCATACTGCGCACCCCATGAGAGGTGCAGTACCAACTGCTCTCTGTCCCATTAGAACAAGCAGAGATTTCTCAGTAGTGTGTCCTTCGCTGATCAATCCTATGTCAATAGGAAATGGGAGGGAGCACTTATGACAACAACTGCCCCAAAATAATCACTAACAATCTATTCTAAAATCATGGAGGGAAGAGGGTGTAACAAAACACCTGTACTCGAGAGAATCTACTCTCCCTTCCACTTAATACCATCCCACTCCCCTATGTAAAATCTCTCTAATGTACTTCCTACCTTTATACCACTCAACTGTCCAGATTTTCCCAGAATGCCCAGATTTATGTCAAATATTTTTAATCTGTTCCTCATAAAATGTGTAGTTTTCTGGCACATCATCGAGGATTGATGTCGCTAAATAATACTAAATAATGAAAGACACCTGAGTTTCAGACTTCATATCCTGCAGAAAATACATAATAATGCAAAACCTGTTATTCTAACAACTTTATAAGTTTATAGGAGCAATATATAAAATCTGTCCTTATTTTTGGGCCTTTGTCCCCCATTATTTCTGGCTTTGTCCAGATTTCTTGCACTGAGAGGTTGAGAGGTATGCTTGCCTCCTGCAACCTTTTCCTTAAGCGCCATCCATCTGACAATACACTATACACAAGGCAGGCATTCTGACAAAAATGTTTCCCTGGCAAACATTTATTACAGCTCAGATCATCCTAACATTTATAACAATGCCTCTTGAAAACATTTCAGATAAATACTGTGAATACATTGTAACTAGACATACTGGGCCAGGCAGTACAGCACAATATACACACCGAACATAGTCATAACAGACACACCATTGTAACTAAAACAGGGTGCTTTAATTTTGTATATGTCAATGGAAATGTGTATTTAATATGAAAGTAGTTAACTGTAAAGTGTTTAGAAAAACTGGGCATTGTAATGGTGCAGAAATATTGAGGAATATTGCTTGCTACCCAAAATCTCATTGCTGTTTGAGTATTCTATACATGTGGAATAAGAAAAAAAAATCAATGCCCTTTCTTAGTCATGTTTATTCAGAATGTTAAAAGAAATGGATTGTGGACCTGGCAGAAATCATATTACTCTACTGGAAGATAACCTAGTAATTGTCACACATGGATGTTACCCAGACAAGTAAGCTATTGTTTGGAAAGGTAGGTAAACAAGAAGTCTGAAAATGAATAAATGCACTTTTCATGGAAGCTAATTAACATAATTTGTCATTAAGCACTGCAGCACTTTGTCTCCTGGAAACTACATCAGTAAACAATCCACTTCTCTCAGTAAAGTCTGCCTCTTACAAGCTTTTTTATTAGAATCAAAATAAGACATGAAGATAAAGTGTAGCAGATCTCCTGGGTTCAATACTTGGGATATAATTGGTATCTTTAATGAGACAGTACCTAAATTATTTCTTCTTACCAGTTTCTCCAAATATTGCAGTGATAAGCAACTGTGATGCCTTAAGAATCTCCTTTTTTTCACTCAATGTAGAACTTTAAAATACATAAACAACTGTACAATATTTAAGAAATGAACAACAGTCCCACATCTTAGACTGTAATAAATATTTCAAGCTTTTCATTTAATATTGTCTCAGAATATTCCCTTGTCTTTGAGGTGTGGTAATCTAAGAGTTGGTATATATAAATTCAGGGGGTGCGGGGGGCTTGGCCCCACACATGGGGGGTGCAGGGGGGCTTGGCCCCTGCAAAAAGAAGTTTTAAGGAGAAGAGTGATTTTCGAGACTCGTTTTTCTGTGTTTTTTGATTATTTTTTTTCAGCTTGTTGGCAATTGGCAATTCCAGTGCTGACATTTCAATAGGGAACCATGTTTTACATTCTGCTGAAACAGAAAGTCTGCTGGGTCACGAGATCTTTTACAAAGGTGAATTGAGAAATAAAATGCAACAAAAAAAATATACACTGGGCTTCATGGAAATATCCTACTTTGCATATAGACTGGTTTCATGGGAAAGTTGTTTTGTAAAATGTTTTCTATTCATAAGCATACATTTCATATTATACCAAACAAAGTACAGTGCACAGGTAAGAGCAAAGAGAAGTCCTATAGTAAGGTGACTGGTAATGAACATTTGTGTAATGCAAATTAGAAAGCCACAACTGTGCACCATTTCCCCAAGAGTACCAACTAATTTTCTTCACCCAGGTCATAGTCACATTCCTTTCCCTTTTCTGTAACATGGAAAATTCAAGTACTTATACTAGACCCCCCCCCCCCACACACACACACACACACAGGCACACAAGCTATACACCTATATATTCCACAGGTAATGTCTGTTGCTCATTTTAGAGGATGTACACAAACACCATTATTAAACTAATTACTAAAAACCTGCCTCACCTAGCATTGATAAAACTCCACCAAAATTCTTTCAGATTACAGCTCAGTACATTGAATATGATATCACAGTTCTGTTAAGCATGTCCATTAAGGAAGGTGGGATACCACAGTATTGGAAGCAGTTGCTTGTTGTCACTTTGCATAAAGGTGGACCAGTGATTTCAATCAATGACTATCTTCCTACAGTCTTGCTACTTCCTTTTTAACAAAATAGAAAAATGAACACTTCCTGAAAGCTACTAGAATATTTATTAATCACTAGCTTCATTTCCATTTTTCATCCAATTTCTTGCATAGATACTGTTCTTCTGGATATTCCTTAATACATATCCTTAAATAAATGCACTCCAGTAAAGTTGTTGGAACAATTCTTCTAGGTTTCTCTGAAGTTTTTGATTTAGAATATGTTACTAAGTTATTGCAAGCCCTAAAGGATGTCATAGTCTTATTGTAAGTAGGTGTTTCTGAGTTACTGAAACAACAAGGGCTGTTACTATAACAGAACAGATAAGAACTCTCAGTATTGAATCAGAGGATCATAGGAGATTTCAAGGCTAATGGCCCTAGAGCATTTGTATGCCTAGCCAATCATGCCCCAGTGTTCTCAATTATCAATGCCCATGGGCTACAATGGCTTTGGTATATCTCTGTGCCTTTGAGCAGCTACAAACTGCCCCTGTCCATAAGGATCACAGATAACAAGCCAGGGGTGAATTTATGATTTCCCATCCATTGGTCTAAACTGCATTTGTATAGGCTTAGGGAAGAGCTCTGTTTCACATGAATAAGGAGTCTGTTCAGAGAGGGGAAATCTGTAAGACACATTTGTCCCTCCAGCATGTTTTGTTTATATCACAGAAGAGGTTTAGACACTTAGATCAGATAATTCTGCTGCTGTTTGTTTTGTAAAGGTATAGCAGATCCATCAGGGCTAGATTGGAAAATGCCTTTTAGAGTAGGCATAGATCTCCATCAGTAATTTGTAGGAGACTGAGTACAGGAACATGGATTTGAGGCAGTCAGCATTTATACCATCTTTCTCTTTTAGTGAGGAACTCTGTGGCCACTCCAGCTGTTGCAAATTCCTGGTCAGATACATACTGAAGTGTGCATTGCACTTGATTATTGATCTAATGAGGGCTGAGTATAGTGGGACTATGATCTCCATAAATCTGGATGCCATGCCGTTACTTATACGTTGCACCAAGTAGAAGGGTTTTCTCACTATTATGGACATATGGTGATCAAATTTCATGTTACTGTCAACCTGAGTTTAATTCCCTTACTTCTGGTTCTGGTTTCAGGGGAGTGTTTTCAATGTTGTAATTTTTTGGGGTAGTCACCTTCCCAAAGGGTACAATTATGCATTTTTTACACTGAGTTTTAGGCCATGGCTCTGCCACCAATTACTGTGTCAGAACCGTCTGGATGATATCCTCATCTTTGGGGAATTTGGTGATGTACCCAGCTTGTTGTCATCAGCCAATATGGTCATACAAAGGCCCTCAACATAACTTGACTTCAGAGAAGTATATTCCAAACAGGAGAGATCCCACTACCTAGCACAGTGGGACACCATTAGTAACAGGCCTCTTGGTGGAAGTTGATTCCCTCACACTAACCTCATGCATCCTATCTGTGAGCCATTTGTCTATCCATTGGGTGAGCTAGAGATTTATGCCTAAATTTGTGTTTGTCTAAAATACCCGAGCGAAGTATTGTGTCAAATGCCTTTATCATGTCAAGGTAGGCAGTGTGTGTACCATTTTGCCCTCATCCACGTCTTTGGTGACCTTCCCAAAGAAGTACACTTATTTTAGTAGGCATGAACTTCCCTTGAAGAAACTGAATTGAAATGGAGCTAGTGTTTGAAAATTTCCTATGTCTTTGTTTATCAGGACCAGAATTAACATACAAAAAAACAGATAAATGTATGGGTCAGTAGTTCCCTGGGTCTGTTCATGGTCCATCATTTTGTAGAGGGATGACTATTGCAGTCCTAAATCCCCTAGGGGTGAAGCCTGTCTAGAGGTTGTGGATGAACAGAGATGCTAACATAAAAATATCTTGTGCACTTCAAGTAACTAACTGAGTGTCAGCTAAAACTGGACTTTACAAGGATTTCACAAATATTTAGTGCTGCTTGTATAGTATGGTTGTTAAAGTATAGTTAAACCTCAGTTACAAAAAGTGCGCAAGGTGTTTTTGAACTTTTATCCCATTGTTTCATCTTCAAAGCCATTTTTTGGACTTAGTGTGATGACAAATAGAGATTCTAGTGGTGTTGACAGGTCATGTCTCTAGTTATTTAGGAGGCATGCTGTGATATTATCAGGATGCACTGATGCAGTGTTTTCAGCTCTGGAGAGTGCAGTGAGGACTTGTTCTTTAGTGATAGTTGGGGTAAAAATGCTAGAGGGTATTTCCTGGTGGCTGAAATTGGAGCAGAGTTTACTAGTCAGCAAATTTGTTTGGAGTATGTCAGTGTTTTACTTGACCCACAATTATTCATGCTGAACATGAATGATTTGGTTAGCATTATTAGTTACATCAAAAGTAGTCAGTATGTAAATAAGTCAACTATCATTCATTCTGGAAGTTTCACAAGTCCATTAGTTTTAAAATACATAGGTTCCATGCAGATCATTAGAGATTAGCCCTGCATTACCATGATATTTTTAGCCCTTGCAATTTAAAAGCAAATAACTCAATGCAGGGCTGAACATTTACTTGGTACCTCTATACATGAGGGACAAGGATGCTAAACGAGTGGTAGATTTTCAGATTTCCATCCTTTCATCCAGTTTATATTTGAATATGGAAAGGGAAGCACTTTGATTTTGTGGAGATGAAGGTGATTTTCAACATGTTCTATTTATGTTGTATAACAGATTAATATCCCTTAAGAGGGTGTTCATGGCCATTGGTCTTGCAGATGTGCAGTATATCTCAGTGGACAGGGTCTGTTGAGGCTCTGTAACTCGAGAAAGAGATCGCTCTTCAGTAGTCTGTATGATACTGAGATGGCAGACAAGGCTTTGAGATGGTCAGTGTAGTTCTTATGATTTAGGTCCTTGATTTTCTTGGTGAGAAAGCATTTTGGTTGTTCAAGCTGTATTAAATGTTTGGACAGGTGCATAGTGAAGGGGGCATTATACTCAACAATCA
Organism: Protopterus annectens; assembly: GCF_019279795.1. Taxonomy (NCBI): domain Eukaryota; kingdom Metazoa; phylum Chordata; order Ceratodontiformes; family Protopteridae; genus Protopterus; species Protopterus annectens. Next base: position 723,881,780 of record NC_056725.1, on the reverse strand, counting down.
GCCTGATAATATAGAATGAACACATGCCTTGGCCTAGATACCATACCCTGACTAATAAGCTGCACAATGAAAAAGGACTTTCTTACAATAGTGGAAACATGGTGATTGAAGTACAGTTTGTTGTCCATATAGATTCCCAGGTCCCTAACTACCAGGTCAGTTTTCAGGGGTCTATTGTCAATGTCATAGTTACAGGTGATGTTATGCCTGCCAAAGAAGACTATTATACATTTTTTGATTATTTTCAGTTCATTGCTATTAAACCAGTTATTTGTTTGGGAATGGCCCCCTTGAAACATCTTGGTGTTCTCCAGAGACTTTATGATGGCATCAAGTGTACAATCACCTGCATACTTGGTCAGCGATAAATCTTTAACATTATGACACTTTACCGGTAAAACTTGAGTGTGCTATGGTGTCAAACAACTTTGTGAAGTCTAGTTATGCCATGTGCACTGATTTTCTGATTTCCATTGTTTTAATAATCTTTTTGAAGATGTCAGTTAGGTTAAACAGGTAGGATCTACCCTTGACAAAAGTGAACTGGCTTGGATCAAGAGTTTGTAGGTTACCTATGTCCTTATTTATTAATTCCATAACAATCTCCTTCATTGCCTTACAGATGAAACTTCTCAGACTTGTGGATCTGTAATTACCCAGGTCTGCTAATGACCCACCTTTGTGCAGGGCAATGACTGTTGTGGTCCTCCATTCATCTAGCACAAAGCCTGTTTGTTGGCTGATATTGAGTAGCCTCTATAGAAGGTTTGACATGTCCTGTTTTAGGCTAGCCAGTAGGCAGCCCAGTATATTATATGGCCCCATAGAAGGAGTGATCTTGGCCTTAGAAAGGGCTTTGAGGACTTATTCTTGGAAGATTCTGGGAGCATGTGATCTAGGAATATAGGGGAGACAGGGAGTGAAGTTATAGCTAAATGTATCTGTTAGTAGATTGGCTGTGTCCTCAGGGTCTGAATATGTGATATCATTTACTACACAGGTATGTTTTCACTGCCCCCAAACCTGTTTAAATAATAGAAGTATCCATCTTAGTGTCTCAGAAACAAATTCTATGATCATCTCACCTAAATGAACTCTATATCACTTTCAATAATGATCATACATTAATAACACATCAATCAATGATTTATATTCAAAATGAATAAAAGTAGAGGTCTCAAAATTCTTGGAAGCATTTTCAACAACCAGATAGAAAACAACCTTCACATAATGATTTCTGTAATTAAAAAAAAAAGAAAGAAAGTGACACTGGGCAGGCTATTTAAGGAAGGTATTTCTCAGTGATATGTCTAGTGTAACAAAAGCCAGATCATATCTTTTATAACATGCTCCTCCCATCCACTGACTAACTTGGCCTCATCATTGTAATGATGACTAGAGTAAGCATAGGAGAGAATTTTCAGATTTGTCACATTTGTCATAACTCTTTGCCTTGTGTTGTGGTAAGAAATCTGCTAAGAAATGCTCAGTGTACTGTTTATTTCATCCATGCTATAAGTGCATAACCATAAGTGAAGTCAAGAACTGAGATGTCCATGTGAACAGTATTATGCACCTTACAAAGTATGGGATGCATTTTGGACAGGGGAACTAAAGTCACAAAATTGTTTCCCCCAAGGACACATCTGGGTATCCCTTAAGAGTATATAACAGTAGACACTTTGTCTCCACATTTAGTAGACACGTGTAGTTTCCAGGGATGTGTTTTTATTATTCCAAGATGAAGAAAGCAGTGCAAGCTGAACCTCTGCAGAACATGTTGAATGCCCAGCATGCCTGCTGAAAAGGGAAGTGTCATTCTATGTACTACACACAAGCTGTTTCCCCTACAACTATTTTCCACCTGATATAGTTTGATCAGCTGATCAGTATATAATGAAATATTACAAACACTTTAAAATACTTAAGAATTATATTAAAGGATAGCAACTTTTCATTTTCCAGATGGTATCCTGCCTTTAATAACCTGTCCTGATAGCTTTTGTGGTCTGCTAATGTACTGGGAATGCTGAACTGATAAAGTTACTGAGTGCCTGCTTTGGTCTGTTTACTTGGTTTTGCCCCTGTCATGGTGGTCTCAGAAAAATCAAGGCCAGACTGTCAGGTTTGGTATTTACATTAAAGATTGCCCTTGAGGAGGCTAAGGTGATTCAGATTGCTTAGTAAGAGGAGTGGAGAAATATATATGAGTTGCGGTCGTTAATTTGTTCCTGAGTTGACTAGTAGAGGAATGGCAGTTCATGATTTCTTCTGTGTTTTCCAGGATCTTGAAGGAAGAGTGAAAACATGAAACACTGCAAACTAAAGCAAATAACCCTTAACATTACAGTATGGGACATAATATCTTTATCTGTTTGGGTCCCACTTTGTTCTACTTATTTATTTAGAGATGTAGTTAGAATAATGTTGAATAAGTCAGTAATTCAGGAAATTTCAAAGGATAATTTATACTACTATTAAATATACATATAGTACAGTATTTGTTGGCTTATTTAATATTTGTGATTAACAGAAGAGAATTATTAAACATGTATGTAGTAACTGGGGGAATAGCTTTAAATGACAAAATATATAATTACATTAATAGTCTATTATTTTTTAAATTGTATTTCATATTATATTAATTATTTGTAAGTCATGGCAGCTTTAGGCTAGTTTTTGATGAATTTTTAGGTATTGGTAGGTAGAGAGTATAATAGTTTGTCTATTCAATAGGCAGAGTAGGAACGTTTGTATCTATGATAGGTTGTATTTTATTAGTAATATATACAGTTACAGTTGCAGGCTTGCTTTATTTTTTGTTACTTACACATTTTAATAGTTTAGTTTGTAGAAAGGAAGAATGTAAAACATGTGGAATCTTAAGATAGTGTTGGAGGAATGCATCAGAGCCTTATATACAATTTTAGTAATATAGTGGATAAAAGTACCATGTTATCTTTTAAAAAAGATAATTTATTAATCTGTTATTGATTAATGTAAACAGATTAAATTATGGCAACAAAAGGAAATTATTAATGAGATATCTAAAATTAGAGGAGACATTATATTCTTGCAAGAGACTCAATTGATATATAAAGACACAACATTTGAATAACTTAATAACTTAGGTTATGAAATGTTATCATCTGCTTATTTTAACAAAATGTAGAGGAACCCTACTTTGGAGAAATTCTGCTATAGTGCCTAAGGTCATGGAATTCATGAAGGATCACAATGAAATGTAATACTGCAATCATTAAATATAGTGGCAAACTCTGCACGCTAATTTTTACTGGATCCCTGGAATAGGTGCAATACGGCTAAAGATCATTTAAACTTACTACAAAGTCATTTAAAGGGTAGTTTAATTCTAGATGGGGATTTTAACTGCATATCTAGCATAGAATATACAAGTGAACAAAAGAAAGCTAAAATTTTGGTGTTAGCTAAAGCATTAAACAGATGGATTAGTAATAATAATTTAATCTAATAGTGAAAGCAGAAGATAAGTCATTGTTCTTCACTCATTATTTTTGTGCATATAGGGCACAAACTAGAATTGCTAGGTTTTATGTCTCTACACATTTAAAACTATTCCTTTTCATTTATCTGATCATAATGCACTAAGTATTTGAAATTAAATTACAGATTATTTATAGAATCCCCATATAGATGATGAAATTAAAAGAATGCAATATTTATCCTAAGGGACAAACTAAGATTTTTTTTTTTTAATCTTTCAATGATAATGATGAGGTTAGTAAAGTCATATTATGCAACCCTTTAAAATACACATCAAACATAAAATGGTAAGATGGGCTAGTAATAACATGAAAAGAGTGTGTTAAAGCATTGTTATAATGCAAGATGAAATACACAAAGCATGGTTTGAAAAATAAAAAAAGAAATTAGATAATACTGAAGTAATTAAAAATGACAAAATATCAAACAGTTTTAGCTTTAGCAAAATTACATTTTCAGATTTGTCACATTTGTCATAGCTCTTTGCCTTGTGTTGTGGTAAGAAATCTGCTAAGAAATGCTTAGTGTACTTATAATTTCGTCCATACTCTAAGTGCATAATCATAAGTGAAGTCAGGAACTGAGTTGTCCATGTGAACAGTACTATGCACCTTACAAAGTGTGGGATGCATTTTGGACAGGGGAACTAAAGTCAAAAACTTGTTTTCCCCCAAGGATGGATCTGGGTATCCCTTAAGAGTACACAACAGTAGAAACTTTGTCTCCACATTTAGTAGACATGTGTAGTTTTCAGGGATGTGTTTTTATTATTCCAAGATGAAGAAAGCGGTGCAAGCTGAACCTCTGCAGCACAGGTTGAATGCCCAGCATGACTGATGAAAAGGGAAGTGTCATTCTATGTGCTACACACAATCTGTTTCCCCTACACCTATTTTCCACCTGATATAGTTTGATCAGCTGATCAGTGTATAATGTAATAATATAAACACTTTAAAAATACTTAAGACCTCTATTAAAAGATAGCAACTTTTCATTTTCCAGATGGCATCCTGTCTTTAATAACCTGTCCTGATAGCTTTTGTGTTCTGCTCAGGTACTGGGAATGCTGACATAATAAAGTTCCTGAGTGCCTGCCTTGGTGTAGCTACTGCCTGTTTACTTGGTTTTGCCCCTGTCATGGTGGTCTCAGAAAATTCAAGGCCAGACTGTCAGGTTGGTATTTATAATAAAGATTGCCCTTGAGGAGACTAAGTTGATTCAGATTGCTTAGTAAGAGGAGTGGAGACATATATACGAGTTGCAGTCATTAATTTGCTCTTGTCTAGTAGAGGAATGGCAGTTCATGATTTCTTCTGTGTTTTCCAGGATCTTGAAGGAAGAGTGGAAACATGAAACACTGCAAACTAAAGCAGATCACCCTTAAAATTGCAGTATGGGACATAATGTCCACTTGCTGGGCCTAGCAGATTGCCTGGTGAATCAAAATTCTATTACTACTTCCTAATCACATGCATGGAATAAAACAACTGTTCTAGTATACATTACTAAGGCTTACCTTATTATTAGTTGGAGATTACAGTAAAAGGACTTGATCAGGCACTCCATAGTTAAGATTTTTGGCATAAGGAAAATATCTGCCATTAAAATGCTCTAGCAGACCTCTACTTGTTGGAGTTGGTTCACAGATTAGACTGGCACAGGATTGGTGAATGGAGCTGCATCAGCAGAGGGAGTCCCTTGTCACAAGTCTGATGAAGATAAAGAAAATGAAGATAAAGAACGTGAATATTAAAATGCAAGTTTATTTTCTGAAACACATGCATTTGACTTTACAAATCTTGTATCTGGGCTGTCGCCAAAGTGGGTAACTGACAACAGCAACTGGTGAAAATTTCTGTGACTGAAAACTTTTCTGTGACAGAATATATAATCAAAAAAGTAAAACTTGGAGATACTTGTTAGCTAATTTTATTCACTAATAGTCATAGAAAAAATGTATAGCTTCATCTTCTTCAAAATCTGTAATGTTCCTATCACAATTACAACTGCTTGGTAAGAGAGAAGAGACTTCAACATAAGCCACTCAAGAAATGGTACTCAGGATTCTCATGTTGAAAAAGACACCCAATCAGTAATATTTAATACACAGGAAATACTACTTTAAATAGACAAACTGGACACCAAAAAATAGAAAGTTTCAAAGATGAGACCAGCATGAAGATGGAACATTTAGAAATTCTTTTAAAACAACAAATCAGCAGTAAGACACTTTAAGTGATCATGAAGGGAGAATAACTGTAGGAAAGTCTCGGAATGAATTTCTTTTAAAACAAAAATAACTGACTCATAGTTAAAGTTGATGACTTATAAAATAGACTGAGATGAAATAACATTATAATTTATTGTATGCCTGAAAAGTATGAGGGAGACAATAAACCTCTTAACAACCTGGCTGCATAAAACTTTAAATCTTCCTGAAACTTTGTCTTTTGGAATTGAAAGAGCAGATAGATCCCCAAGAGCAACTTTGAAGAAGGAAAACTCACCACCATGTTAAATTATAGTTAATGTTATGTTTAGCTTAGAAAAAGATCAAATATTAAAACAACATGGTCCAGCCTACCTATTAAAATGAACATGTAGTTAGATTTGATAATGATTATTCTGCTAAAGTAATGAATAAAATAAAATCATACTCACCACTGATCAAGGCACTTAAAAATAATACAATTAAAACCACATTGATGTTTCCTGCAAAGATCAAGTTATCAAAAGTAAAGTCCTTTTTAATATTGAAGAACAGATCGGGACAGTATATCCCTCACGAGACAGAATAAACTGAATTTCCAAAAAACTGCTTCTAAAATTAAAAAGTTTAAAAAATGACTTTTATTCTCTGATTGCAGGACTTTTATTTTCTGAAACAGTGGCTTTACCCTTTCAGTAAAATGTACTGGGCTTTAAAACATACATAGGTATGTCTTTACAGTTAAAGCTAAAACATCTTTCATTATAAGGAATATAAATGATTAGTTTTTACTGTTTTACTATACTTTCAGTCAACTAAACTTACAAATATATTCATACATGTTAAACTGTAAAATAATGTCATTAAATTATAATCAAAAGAATTGGTAACTTTAAGACTATGTAAGTTTAAAAATATATTTTATTTGTTTAATTTTACTTAGTAAGTGGGATGCTGGGTTAACTGAATGTCAGATCTAAATAATATGGTAATTGGAAGTGTTAAAGTGATTTTTATCTTTGTTCCTGTGTAACGTTCTTTTCACATGGGTTTTGAGAAGGAATTAACACTTAAAAGAGCTTAAGACCAAAATAATGTTTCAGTTGTGTCAGAATGCTGGATTCATGTTTGCCTTGCTTCCTGCCTTAAGCAGTTCTGAAGCAAATCTAGGTCAAAATTCACTGTCTGTGAAAACAAAATTGAACTTTCTTTTTCCTTTCTTTTTATATATGAGAAATCTACTCACAATAACATATTTTTTCTTTTCTTTTCTTAGAAGTGAAATATTATTTGAAAAAGGTATAGCAATGTTTTATATTGAGCTGCTGCTGCTAACATAATTTGCTTACATTTTGCTGAATGTTAATAGCTTATGCTGTAGTGTTATTAACTCTAACTGTACATATTAATGGCAAGTAGTAAAGTTAGATGTTTGTTGCTGATTAGAACAGTTTAACATAATTAAGAAGAATGCAAAACTTACAGAGGAAATTAGCAGCCACTGTGTGCTGTGAGTTGTCATTTTCACTTTTTGGAATCAAATTATAATGTAAGGATGTGAAGCTTAGATCAGAACAGCAGTCCACAATGACTGAAAACAACCATTCAAATTTCTTTTGTATATAGTCAAGATTGATTGCAATACTAGAATTAATAGGAAGAATAAACATTTTATAAATAATAGGGATACACATACTGTGGTATCTAAGAGATCTGATGATTAAATAGCTCTTTGATGGGGGATTTTAGAAATACAAGTGATATAGAATAATGTAGAATATTAGTGGGCTGATGGGGGATTTTAGAAAGACAAGTGATATAGAATAATGTAGAATATTAGTGGCAAATAAGAAAATAAATATCTTTAAATAACAAACTGCTTATAAGAAATATATGAATCACATATATCTGTATATTGTAGAAATATGAATATACAAGATCTAATATAATTTATATAGAAAATCATATAAAATAATTTTGAAATATCCTGAAAGCTGAGATTTGAAGCTTGGTCATGTGAACTTTGAAGCCTTTTGCGTATTGTATCTTATTAGATTCACAAAAACTACATGAAATAACTCATTTCATAAATAAAACTGAAATGTGAGTGTTATATTGTTGAATCAGTACATCCATTTTGATAGAGAATAAAGCATATTGCTAAATATGCTTGAATCCAGGAAGGGAGAATGGGATTTGAATTGAGCAGATTGTGACGTTTGAATAGAAGATCGACTGCACATGTGTTGTTTTGTTTTTTGACTCCATAGAAATAGTTAATACATTCTGTTTGACCTCAGTCATGTACATATTTTTATCAATTAGTTTAATAAGCTAAAGTATTTTTTAAATATTTTGATTGTCTGTACATTTACAGATATCTTTATCTCTTTGGGTCCCACTTTGTTCTACTTATTTATTTAGAGATGTAGTTAGAATAGTGTTGAATAAGTCAGTAATTTAGGAAATTTCAAAGGGTAATTTATACTACTATTAAATATGCATATAGTACAGTATTTGTTGGATTATATAATATTTGTGATTAACAGAAGAGAATTATTAAACATTTATGTAGTAACTGGGGGATAGCATTAATGATAAAAATATATAAGTAAATTAATAGTCTATTATTTTTTTAACTTGTATATCATGTTATATTAATTATTTGTAAGCCACAGCAGCTTTTGGCTAGTTTTATGATGAATTTTTAGGTATTGGTAGGTAGAGAGTATAATAGTTTCTCTATTCGATAAGCAGACTAGGAACATTTGTATCCATCGTAGGTTGTATTTTATTAGTAATATATACAGTTACAGTTGCAGGCTTGTTTTATTTTTTGTTATTTACAAGTTTTAATAGTTTTGTTTGTAGAAAGGAATAATTTAAAACATGTGGAATCTTAAGATAGTGTTGGAGGAATGCATCAGAGTCTTATATACAATTAAAGTAATATGGTGGATAAAAGTACCATATTATCTTTTAAAAGAGATCATTTGTTACTCTGGTATTGATTAATGTAAATGGATTAAATTATGGCAACAAAAGGAAATCATTAATGAGATATCCAAAATTAGAGGAGGCATTATATTCTTGCAAGAGATTCACTTGATAGATAAAGACACACATTATTTGAATAAATTAATGACTTAGGTTACGAAATGTTATCATCTGCTTATTTTAACAAAAAAATGGAGAGGAACCCTACTTTGGAGAAATTCTACTATAGTGCCTAAGGTCATGGAATTCATGAAGGATCACAAAGAAATGTAACACTGCAATCATTAAATATAGTGGCAAACTCTGCATAATAATTTTTACTGGATCCCTGGAATATGTGCAAGAGTGGCGAAAGATCACTTAAACTTACTAGAAAGTCATTGGAAGGGTAGTTTAATTCTAGATGGGGATTTTAACTGCAAATCTAGCATAGAATATACAAGTGAACAAAAGAAAGCTAAAATTCTGGCATTAGCTAAAGCATTAAACAGATGGATTAGTAATAATAATTTAATCTAATAGTGAAAATAGAAGATAAGTTATTGCTCTTCGCTCATTATTCTTCTCTATATAGGACACAAACTAGAATTGCTTGGTTTTATGCCTCTACACAATTAAAACTATTCCTTGTCATTTATCTGATCATAATACACTAAGTATTTGAAATTAAGTTACAGATTATTTATAGAATCCCAGTATATATGATGAAATTAAAATAATGTAGGATTTATCCTAAGGGTCAAACTAAGATTTTTTTTTATCTTTGAATGATAATGACCAGGTTAGTAAAGTCATACTATGCAACTCTTTAAAATACACATTAAACAAAAAATGGGAAGATGGGCTAGTAATAACATGAAAAGAGTGTGGTAAAGCATTGTTATAATGCAAGATGAAATATACAAAGCATGGTTTGAAAATAAAACAAAGAAATTAGATAATACTGAAGTAATTAAAATGACAAACTATCAAACAGTTTTAGCTTTAGAAAAAATAAAATCACACAGTTGTGGTGACTTCAAAAAGCTACATAGATAAGCTAGTAGAAGATTTCAAGCAAAAAGGCACAAATCAATAAAATCCCAAATCCTCACACTAATATGCTTACTTCAGACATAGAGGAAACAATATTAAAACAATTCCATGAGGATCTTAATAAAAATAAAAATAATCCTGATGATTATAAAATTGACACGTTTTTAAAGGAAAATGTTACTAATAGACTTAATGACCAATAAAACATCTCTGGTGAATAAGCCTATTTCCCCAGTTGAAGTTAAAGATGCTTTAAAATGAAAAAATGGTAAGGCTGTAAGGTTAGATGGTTTACGCATGGCATTATATAGTCTGTTTCCATTAAATATTTTAAAATTACTGAATGACATCTTCAGGATAATTCTGAGTGACAAAATTATTCTTCCCTCATGTAATCTCACCTATACTTAAACAATGAATGGATAGTGAGTTAGTTTTATCATATAGATCTATTTCATTATTAAATGTAGACTAAAATATTTGCTTCCATCTTCACTACATCATTGAGATATAGTAGATTAATTAAAGATTAAACAGGATTTATAGTTAATAGATTAATGTATGATAATATAAAAATTGTAGTAACTATCTTAGATTTAGCATGAACAAGAAATATGCTCTAATTAGCTTAGATATTGAGATAGCTTTTCATTCTGTAGATTGGAACTACTTGTTTAAAACTTTAGAAGCATTTGTATTTCCTGAACAATTTATTAGAATATTAAAATATCTGTATAGAGACTCTAAAGCATATGTTAAAATTGGATCTTACATTTCTCAAAGATTCACTTTAAACAAAGACAAAAAGAAAGGGTGTCCCTTGTCTCTTCTACTAATGGCATTAATTATCAAAACCTTAGCAAATATTATAAGAAGCAATGAAAAAAAATGATGGATTCTTAATTAACAAGGATTGCCAATGTAAAATACAGTTTTTTTGAGAATATTTTACTAACTGCAGGACATTTGAATTATTCAATTATAAGAAATTGATGAGGAAATTGAAAAGTTTCAAGACGTATATGTGCTAAACTTTAATAATAATAATACTGAAAACTTAGTCTTAAATCAATTACTAGACAGTTATTTTAAAGATACATATACATCCAATTAAAATATTTATGAATAAAATCTATCAAGATGTGAGTCAGATTATTAGTAATAATTTAGAAAAAAATAATTGAAGTGTTACTTCTCATTATAAAATGGAATTTGTTTTTTAGATAGGTTAGTACTTACTAAAATGATTATATGCAAATTGCATTCAATAGCTTCAATACCTGACAAAGTTTTAAAGAAAATGGAAGGAATATTAACTCATTCATATGGTATTCTAAGAAAGCTAATAACTGCTTATAGAAATCATACAAGATTATGAGAGCCTGGTGGTGTTAGCTTCCCAGATATAGAATTTTATTTTATTGCTGCAAATTTTAAATCTATTATACTCTGCATAAATTCAACTTACACTAGTCCGAGGAAAACCATTCAGGAACACATTTTATTAAATTATTATAAGTTTATCAAATGTGATAAATTAGAAATATGTAACAATCCTTTCATCTTATTAATAAAATTTACTTTAGAAGGAAATTTGATTCAAACTTTAGACACTGCATATAAGAAATCAATTATTAAAACATTTAAGAAATATGTTTTTAAAAATCCATTAGCATCAAAATGCAAATGTTTGTGCTTTCCCATTGCGCACACTTCTAAAGATTTAAGGAAACTCAGATCAATGAATTTACTAAAAATGAATGGATTAGTATTATGGTCTGTTTTCAAAAGCTAAGTTGTCGGAATATTTAATGAAAGGTTATAAGCTGGATGAATCTGTTAACCAGTTAACATTACTCACCAGTAAGAAAGTAAATGAATTTGTAGATAATGAGTGAAGAGGAACAGAACACTATTCCCCATTATATGAATATATGAATAGTATCACCAAGGATAATTTGACCTACAAAGGGAGCATGTTCAAGTTATATAAGTGAATAATACTAATTTTGATGCAAAATTCTAGAACTTTTTAGATAATATTGGATTGAGTTAATCAGTAAATATTAAGAATAAAACTTTGTTACTTAAATCAGTTACTCAAACTTCTTCATTTATAATGTGAAACTGTATACATAGAATGTTTGTTACTCCCTATAAAATCTCTAAGTTTGGTATAGTGATTTCTTAAGGCTGTTGGAGATGTAGTAAAGATGTACAAGCTGATTAGACACATGTTTATGGATTTTGAAAAAATAAATGTATATTGGGAAGATGGAAGTATGTTTTAAGGGGTTATGGTCTGATAATTGTTCTTTAACTAGATCAGTAATACTGATGAATTTTCCACTTCTATTATCTGTAAAGGTCAAACAAATCAGTTCTGGAGTCTGCTGCCAGTAGCTAGAAAAAATATTACAAAAAATGGAAATAAAATTTGGTTCCTACATTCAAAGAATGTTTAAATTTAAAAGTAATACTATGTAAAACTGAAAACGATGTGATCAGAACATGATCTATAAATCATACTAAGACTTTTAGCTGTTTGGATAGCCTTAAAATGTTGCTGTTAAAATACCAAGATGCTTACTGTATTAATTTTATAATAATTATATAAGATTACCTTGATGAGTCAATGTATTCCTAACATTGTATAACAGTATGTGATGTTGAATGTATTCCTTTCTATGTATATATTGTAAATATATATATATATATATATATATATATATATATATATATATATATATATATATATTAACAAAAATCTGAAAAAATCTCAGATCTGTAGAGGGGAGTTGCAATTTCATCATTTTATTTATGGCAAAATGGTGGAACTGCAGGGCCCTTTTCCTAAAAGAATCACAATCAGTCACATTTGCATACACTTGTTAACTGGGTAAGCCCACTGGACCCAAGTGTCTCTTTTTAGGGGCACCACAAGTCCACTGTCTGGTAATGCAATAGGAAATTGGAGGTGGAAGGAATCAACTGTCATTCCCCCAATTAATGGAAACAACCTGTAAAAAAGCTCAGAGCCATAATCCTTTGTACTACCTTCCAGGCATTGGGGTCTGTAGCTCTTGAAAGAATAATACAGGTGTTAGCAATGGAAAAGAATGTTCTTTGATTATTACCCTAGCAAACCCCTCTCCTTTAGATAAAATAAGCCTGACAGAGGATAGTAGTCTCAGGGATGATCAGTCTAATACTTGAAGAGAAATCTTCCCAACATCAGCACCCAGTAGCTAACCTTTCTGATAATGTCTGTGATTCTGTCTGTAAAGAATTTCTGGACACTCGGATGAAGCCACCACTATTATTTTGATTATGCTACATATGAATTACACCTGTTGAGACGGCCTGCAGTTGTGACTGTTGATACCAAATTCTGCTGAAGTTAGATTTAGCCTGAATGCTGCTTTCTCTTCTCTGGCATAATACAAAAATATTATTATATGGGAGCTTATTCAGGTTATAAGAAGTGTGTGACTTATTTTTACTGGTCTCTGTTTTTTCTTTTCTTCCCCACTCTTTTTTTATTTCATTCCTGCTCATTTTTCACAGTTTTTCTTTTAGTTGACTTGGCAGATGCTCCATAGAAATGTATCCATTCTTTTCAGTCCTCCAGCCTGGTGTTTTAATTTTGCAGGTCTGCAAATAATAAATTGTCACTGTATTTATAAAGATCTGTTGTCTTTCCCACATCATAGCTTCATTTGCTATCATTTAAAATCAGTTGAATGTATTAGACATTTTTCCTTTCTAAAATGGGTTATCTGGACTACAGCAGTTTGCTACTCATACAATATATGCCTTTGTTCTCTAGCGTCTCATTTACACATATATCACTCTGTGTAGCCATCAGGTGTAATCAATGGAGACTTATATGTGAAGTGGGCAATATCCGTCATTCCTTTAATGCCATGTAATATTGTCAAGACAACCATGGGATTTCTGTAGAACAAGAGCTAGCTGGGTAGCCAGTTACATGGCATAGAGACAGATTCTTCATTACAACCCAGGTGATTGGACTTTGATCATCAGCCAGGAACAGGAAGATCTGTTACAAAGAAAATAGGAATGATAACACTGCATTTGCTTGCCTCATTTGGATGGGGGGCTAGGTGTGTATGAGCAAGTTACTATTCTAAAGTAAAATTCCTGACAAGAGACACAAGAACACATGAAGGTTGCATAACTCATGTAACTGAGTGAAACCTTATTTTAGCATCCCAGTGTATCTCTACCCTCTTGGACATCTATGGACTTGAGCCAGGAAACATAAAGAAACCCCCTATATCTAGAGTGGATGACATCACCACACTCCCAGCATGCCTGACTTTCACACGTGTGGGAACAAATGCACCACAGAGCTTGTTTTCTCCCTTTTATGAACAAATGGGCCAGTTGAATGGTTGGGGACAGAAACTGATGGTAAGAGGAAGACCGTTGCAAAAAAAAGGTGATAAGACAGTTATTTCAGGTAATAAATGTTCCCTATGAATCCTGTAGAAACTCATCTCTGTCTCCCGCCTCCTTGCTTTCCTTGCTGTGGAAGTAGAATAGATGTAGTAGTAGATATTAAGGTTGGTATCCTCTTCACCATGTCCACCCCTTCTTTTCTTCATCTTCTTTTTAGTAGCCTTGTCAAAGGTGATCTAGAATGCAGTTAATGTCTCTTCTGACAAATGCCATTGGATGTACAACCTGTGGTTCAATGTTATCCCTTGATGTGCAACAACCCCACCACTTCATGGCTGCTCATCTGCCAAGACGCCACCCCAAATCCTTAGGGCTGTGTAGCATGTATGCACTCATCCAATTTCAGCATTTTCAACTGAAATTGACAAGGATGCCCCTGGTCTCTCATCTGATTAGAGGATAATAGATATAAAACATGGCATTTGTTTTTGATATTTTATACTTTCACCACTTCAGTGTGAAAGCAAGACATTAAGACATTTTTATATTGTTTGTATTTCCCATTATATTTAAACTGCTAGTGACTGAGTTCCAATTATAGCCTTATACATGCTCGGTCTCTATACCACAAGCTACATGTTACTGTTGTATTGTTAACTAATGGACACTCTATTTTGGTTTGAAAAGAACTCTGGGGTAGCAATACAAGAAAATCATTCATCAGGCTGGAGATAACAAAATAAATAATTGTTTATTGGGTTAGCCCATTGGGTGCTCAGTCCTCTTTCAGAAGAAACCTGGGAGTGATATCTTTAGTGACAGCAGGCAAAATGAGACTATGATAATCAAACCCAGGACTACTGGAGAAATCTTCACCAATGTGCTAGAAGTTTAGGACTGTGTGCTGGCATACTGAAATGTGTGTAGTTGGGTTCTGGTTATGGGGAAATAACTTTGTAGACTTAGACAGGTCTAAACTGATATTCTTTTGGAAGAAACCAAACTAAAGACAGTAGACCTAAAGTGTGTTAAACTCAGAAGTTGAGGTTATAGCTAGCATATTCTGTACCAGCATTAACAGCAGTAATCAAATATTTCTTTTCAAATTGCTACTCTTCTTATCAATAAAATTTTGGCAGGCAACTGCTTTTCTGCTAGCCCTTGTTGTCTTATTAAAATTCTTCCAGTTATCTCTTAAAATAGTTTTACATGAAAACCATCAATGCTTTATGCTTCTGCAAGTGCAATATTAATCTCATTTGAAGAATGACTTTCACTTTTATTTTTTATGATCTCCTGTTTTTTTTCTGTCCCTATCATTTATTAAAATAGGTGCTCAACTTCCTGCTCCTTCTTTCCTGACGTTAGCAAATATTTTATTCAATAACCGAGTAGGATAACTCCTGCCAAAAATAATTATGTTTGGATAAATTGTTAAATATTCTGTCCTGTTTTTTATTAAAGAAACATCTTTATTGAATCATCAATTATGACACAGACAATTGTACATTTATATAAAAGAAAATAAGCCGTATTGTAATATTTTCAGATGTAAACATTATACATTGCATGCAATCTTCTATACAATTATCGCTCGCTCTCACCTTCTTTCACCCCTTCTGTATGCATCCCCTCTACTCTCGAATTTGAACAAGACTGTCCTTAACAAACTCTCAATTTGCTACAACCACATTGCCAGGTTTGCCACTGGGCTGCCTTTTAGGACACATCATTGCATCAATCTAAATCAGCTTGGTTGGCTTGAACTACCTAGTCTAATCCAGTATAACCAACTGATTATGGCCTATAAAATCCTCTATAATCGGGACAATACTCCTGCACTTAAAAATATTATCACCCCCTATAACAATCCTAGACCGCTTCGATCCTCTAACAGACTGCTAATTCAGACTAGCAAAATTAATAACACAGCCGGTGATTCTCTCTTTGCAAACTCTGTAAGTAGATCCTGGAACTCACTTCCAGCTGATATTACCTTACTTTCCACCTTAGGTCAATTTAAAACTAGACTCAAACAACATTTGTCACTTAACTGGCTATGTCAATGTATCAAGCCTGGCTAACTCGAATGTGTAAAAATCTGTTAACCAGTTTACTGTGTAATTTAATTTAATCCTGACTTGTGCTCAGGACTAACTTTAACCTGTGTAACTTGTTTAACTTGCTTACTTATGTAATCTCTGTAAATAATCTGTTTGTAATATGTTATGCTGTGTGTGTGTGTGTGTGTGTGTGTGTGTGTGTGTGTGTGTGTGTGTGTGTGTGTGTGTGTGTGGTTGGCATAATGGTTATTATGTAATGCTGTATCTGCTTACCCTTGGAGCTTTTCTCCCCGGGCCTCCGCTGAAAATGGACATGCATCCAGTCGGACTATCCCGGTCAACAAATGTAAAATAAAATAAATAAATAAAATTATTGTTAATTGAATATTATATAGCTCAGTCAATTCCTATCTTCCCTTAAAGAAAAACTCCAACATAGAACTAAAAAAAAATGTTTTCATTGTATCTTTGTTTTCAAGCTATGTTAATGTCTCAAAATTACTCCAAGTGCTTATTTTACAATTTTAATACATTTCCCTCAAAATGGAGGATGGTGGGTGCCTTGCTACTGTGAACTTGTTTTTTTTGCTTTCATTCCTTCTTCCCAGAATACATTTCAAGTCCTCGTTATATGAGTCATGCTAGACATAAGGATGTGGTGTTTTCTCATGCCATTAAGATAGAATGGCAGAAATGCGAAGCACTGTCATCTAAACACACCTTCTGTAACAGAGCAACTTCTATTTTTTCCTGACTGAGCCCCATTTATGTGTCTGTCAGAGCTTGGTGTATGCTATAAATAGCTGTTAGTTACTTCCAGCAAAAGAAAGTAGGTAAATAGCAGGCTTTTGTAATGGGGATTTTTGTAGTTCTAAAATAATTGACAGACCTCCCCCCCACACTCTCATGCTGAGGTGTGAAAACTCTCACTGTAGTAAATGATCCTTGCTGTACATTTACAAATGTCTGTCTGCCACTTCCCAATGCCTAGAGTGAGAAATTTTTCTCTCTCTTGTAAATGATACAGAATTGAAATGTGCTTTACTAGTTCCTTAATTATTTCTGTCATGCTCACCCTCCTTTTTTTCTATTTCATATTTAGTTATACTTTGGTAACCAGGAAAGTGAACTGGTCCCAGGACCTTTTTCAGCCACAACTTGGACTACTTTGGCAAATATAATAACAAGTATTAAATGCATTTAGCAAAACAAAGAAAAATAAAATACTGACATGACAAGATTGCATGTGCAACACATAGTCAATGTTTAACAGTGACCAAGTCAAACATTAAGCATTATTTACTAGAATGTATACTTTAATAATATTCTGCTATGTTGTTTATTATAAGTAACAAACTGTATGCACACAGATTGCATATATACATGTAGTGTGTGTGCATGTGTTTGTGTATATGTGTATGTGTATAAAGTGGGTCTACTTTCATTTGTCGAAAGCTCATTATTTTGACACCATTTATTGTAAAAGCGCACTTAAACAAAAGTGCACATTTGTGAATACCGGTTCACCGAACTGGTAATAACAACAAAAAGAAACACTGCAGCCCCGAAGCATGCTACAGTGGGGATACGGGAATATACCTGTTTCCCACTGTAGTGCGATCTCGGAGTTAGTATATATAAAGTAGCAGGTGTGTGGGGGGTGCAGGGGGGCTTGCCTCCTTGCAAAACTGCCTTTGTAGTGTGTCATTTTTTTGTTTTTATTACCGGTTCGGTGAACCGGTATTCGCGAAAGTGCACTTTCATTTAAGTGCACTTTCGCATAAATGGGGTTGTAGTGTGTGTGTGTGTGTGTGTGTGTGTGTGTGTGTGTGTGTGTGTGTGTGTGTGTGTGTGTGTGTGTGGCTAGGCTTAAAATGGCCCACAATGGCAGTTAGCCTAGTATTAATCTATGAACCTATAAAACAAAGAACTAGATTATATGCCTGTGTGTGTACTTCATGTCCTTTGAAGAATAACAAATCAAACTTTTTTGTAACTGTATTTCTGTGTGTCTACACATAAACACACACACACATATCTATATATATCTATATCTATATATATATATATATATATATATATATATATATATATATATATATATATGCGTGTGTGTGTTTGTGTTTGTGCATGTGCGTGGTCATGTGCATTTAAACACAGTTATTCTTAAGGTTTTTAATGCAAGGTCACATACTAAATGTACGTTAAAGTAAATTCAGCTGTATGTTATTGTTTCCATTAATTGTCACATTTCCTTTGTGGACTACAAAATGCTCATGCACTCTAACAATGTAAGGACTGATTCAAAGTCAGTAGGAATCTCTTAACATGGATCTGTGTGCACCAGATATGCAACCCCCTTCTGGAAGGATGTTTCAAAAAAACATAAATTACTTTTTTTATGAACAGTATCAGTGCACCTAGTTGATAGGGTTGCCACCTGTCTCTCATTCTGCAGTTTTGGCCTGTGTGTGTGTGTGTGTGTGTGGGGGGGGGGCTTGAAAATGGTAAATGCATTGATACTTTACAAGAAAAAATATTTTCTGACTTTTCTCTAAATATCACAGAACTCTTTAATGCTACATTTAAGTTATCTTAACATAAATAACCAACATTTAAAACTTAGCATTTCAATACTGTATTGCTGCTTATGTAAATTTGTCAGAAGAGGTGGCAACTGCCAATAAACCCATGACTGAGCTAATTGTTTTGTTCTGCTATGAAAGGGGGATGTTAAGTTCTCCTCCTCTCTGCAATAAAACAGTGGAAAACAGTTTCACAGCTTTCTGCCTTTTTGTGTATCAGCTGCTGTGTTCCTGACATTAGCAGGATTAATTGCCCATCTAAGATTGACAGCAGTACCTGACAGGGTAAACTACATATTTAACTATGTCTATGATATGTCATGCAGGTGGAGACAAATTCATCTACAAAGTATGTGAGAAGTTGAGCTTACAAAAAAAGTAGGTGGGCTTTCTCTTCCTTTGACTCCAATGCAAGGAAATAAACGTTTTAAAAAGTACAAGCAGGTTTCTGGTACCTACACGGTTCTGGAACCATTCTGTAGGGAGAAAAGAAAAGTGAAGATGAGTTAAACTGTAAGAGAGGGTGTAGTTTTCCTTTAAATCTCATTCTTCCTCCAAAGCATTATTCTTTATGTTTTGTTCCCACAATTCCCATGTTTCTATGTAATTTGCTCCTACCCTTTTCTAAAGATCCCCACAGTTTTTTTATATTTGTTATTATATTCACTATTTCTAGTATAGCCGATTTAGACTTTGCTTTCCATTTTTTAGTAATTGCTTTTTTGGCAGCTAACAGAATTAAAGTCAGTAAGGTCTTAATGTGTGTGTGTGTGTGTGTGTGTGTCTTTCGGCTTTTCCTGGTTAGGGGTCGCCACAGCGGAACTCCGGTCCACTAATGATTGGTAGTGGATTTTTACGTACCGGGTTACCAGCCCTGACACACAACCTTCAACGAAGGCACGCCCCATTCACGTATGCCTCCACACAGAAGATGCTCTAGCTGAGAATCGAACTGGACAATGTCTTGCTATGAGGCGACAACGCTACCGCAGCACCACCACCGCATATCTAGAAAATTCCAGTTCTGTATCACAGCTGGAAAACCAATAATTTCCATAGTTATACCAATTTGCTCATCTAGTATTTCTGATAGAGTAGTCTGCAGGGAATATTTAAAGTCTGACAATTCATTACTTTCTCAAAAAGTATGTTCCAAATTATCTCTTTCTTCCTATCAGAACTCCAATATTTGCAATCTACCTGAGGAAAAATTCTTTGGGTTTGTTTGGAGTATAAAACTACCAATGCAAACACTTTCAAGCAAAAGCCCTACATTTTCTAGACTTTGCTGCATATTTGGGAGCCATGCATATACCCTCTCATTGTTTCTTTATGAATTGCTTATCTGATCTCTCTTTCCAATCCTTTCTAACATCCTCTGATTCCTACAGCTATCATGTAATATTTTATATGACCAACTCATTATTCCCTTTTTAACAGCAGTTTCTGTTCTAGATTCTACTAAAAACTCTGCCAGTGCTGGTCTTTCACCTTTGATCTCCATATTCCTTTCTCTTTGCTTTGATAGGGAAGTCAATCTCAGCCCAGATATATTCTTGGTCTCTTTCCATTCTATTACCTTTCCCTCTTAAATAGTTTGCTACCAGTAACTTGGTTCTTTTGTCAGTTTTCTCCAGTTAATACCAGTCCCCTCTTGCTTGTTCTCTGTACCCATAATTGCAGTTGTCATTATAAGCAGAACCTCCTTTCTCCATTCCCATGTTAGCTTAGTTCTTAGAATACTTTTTGCTACTTTATGAATATAATATTTTGTATGGTCATTGTTATTCTTCTCAAGGATTTGCATCTAAAATCTCAGTCTCTCCTTATGTCCTGACCTTCCCTTTGTTGCATCATCACCCCTTTCCACTTTGAATCATATATTTCTGTTGTGCTATGTATAGGAGCCTTAACTGTGTAGCTATGAAATACCCCTACAAATCAGGTAATCTCAAACAAGCCACCTTGTCCTGTTGTAAGGATCAACTTATTCCACTTGACTGTTGCCCTCTTCTCCTCCCAGATAAAATCCTCCATCTCTTTATTAATTATCTACAACTTTTCCTCTGGTTGATAAAATATGCCTGACCTGTGTATAAAACTAAAGGGACTAACAACATTTTCACTGCTTGTAACTTGCTATCCATATCCATAAAACAGAGCTTCCATTTTCTCTGTTTTTGTATTATTGTTTGTTTAGTCTCTTCCCACATATCCTTAGCTGCCATGACAGAATCCTTTTTAACCCAGACTCCAAAGTACCTCACTTTATCATGTCCTCATAAATATGGGTATTACTGAACCAATTTGTGTGTGGGTATGTAGTTTGCAGTTATTGCCTTTGCTTTATCTTTATTAATTTTCTATGCCAACAAGTCTCGAAATTGCTTCAGAACATTCCACAACACTGAAATGTCATTTTCTATCTTTATCAGGAACAAAATAATATCATCTGCAAATAAAGCCAACTTTATTGATTACCATCTCAATTATATCCTTGGATTTCTGAGTCCCTTATTTTCTTTGTCAATAGTTCTAAATATAACACAGATAACAAAGGGGAAAGAGGACAACCCTGCCTGGTTCCTCTGTTCAAACAGAACTTATCAGAGTTGACCCCCCACTTTAATTTTTGCCTCCAATCCTTCATATAGCCTCTTAATTAATGTTATTATTATGTCAGGGAATGCAAAAGCTTCTATTGCCCTACTCATAATATCATAACCTACTTTGTCAAATGCTTTCTCTGCATCAAGACCAACCAACAACAGTGGTATTTTCTTTCATTCTGCTTCTGTCTGGATTATCATTGTTCTGTTAATGTTCATAGGTTCATAGGTAGGTACTAGGCTATCGGCCCAAGGGCCTAAGTAAGCCTAACCAACAAGGTTCCCTGTCTTACGCTACCCAAGAAAGTTATTTCCTGTGCCCCTGTTGAGCAGAGCCACCAAAGTGATCCCCGTGGTGTATTTCCTATATCCCATCCACTTATCAAGATTTTTCTTGAAGAGTGCTAATGAGGAACTTTGCTTGACATAGATGGGTAGCTTGTTCCAGAGTATGGGAAGTCTCTGGGACAGGAATCTATCCCTCCAGCATGTCTTGTTTATTGTGGTGACAAGGTTTATGTTCCTAGAGCGTGTAGCTCGGAGGGATTGGGATTTCTTTAGGTGTAGCATGTCCAACAGCTCTGGGTTTGACATAGCTTTATATGTTAGGCAGAGATCACCTCAGAGTAGGCGATATGCTATGTAGCAAAGCTGGAGTTTTTTGAGATGGTCAGTATAGGGCATCTGTTTGAGGCCAGCAATCCTCTTTGTGAGGTACTTCTGTGGCCTTTCCAGCTGCTGCAGATGTCTTGTGAGGTACATTCCAAAAGGGGCACTCTACTCTATAATGGGTCTAATAAGTGTCGGGTAGAGGGGAACAATTACCTCTTTTTTTCCTAGATGAGAACTCTTTTGTGATGAGGTGTGCACATAGAAGGATTTCCTGACTACTGTGGTGATGTGATTATCAAATGAGAGACTACTGTCCACCTGGGTCCCCAGGTCTCTTATCACGCATTCGGTGTTAAGTAGACTACTGCCAATGTGGAAGTTCATGGGTACAGAGTTTTTACCAAAGGGGATGACAATGCACTTTTTGGCATTGAGCTTGAGGCCATGGCTCTGACACCAGGCATCTGTCTCAGTGAGGCCCTTCTGTAGGATGTCCACATGATTTGGGGATCAACAATAGCTCCTAGTTTGCAGTAATCTGCAAACTTCATTAGCCAAAGGCCTTCTGTGTTAGCCTGTACTTCAGAGAAGTAGATACCAAACAGGAGAGGTTCCAGGACTGAACCCTGTGGTACTCCACTTGTCACTGGTTTAAAGTCAGATTTCGAGTCTGCAACTTTACAGTGTGGGTTCTGTCAGTTAGCCAAATGGCAACCCATCTTGTGATGTAGGGATTTATACCTAGTTTAGTGAGTTTAGCTATAATTCCAGAATGGGGGATGGTGTCAAAAGCCTTGGTGCGGTCAAGATAGGCTGTGTGAACCACCTTACCCTCATCTACAGCTTTGGTGACTGCCTCAAAGAATTCGATCAGGTTCAGGAGGCATGATCTGCCTTTCACAAACCTGAACTGGGTGGAGTCCAGAGTTTGGAGGTTGCCGATATCTTTGTTTATGAGTTCCATGATGATACGTTCCATGGCCTTACAGACCAGGCTCGTCAGGCTAACACGGCAATGGTTCCTGGGATCAGTGGTGGCTCCGCCTTTGTGGAGTGGGATAACTGCTACTGTGCGCCATTCAGTGGGCACAAAGCCTGATGTGAGACTATGACTGAACATGGTGCTTAGATGGGGAGCCAGTTTGTTCTGAAGTTCGTGTAAAATTTAGCTTGGTATGTTGTCCAGTCCCATGGATGCTGTGTTTTTGGCTTTAGAGAGTGCAGCTTTTACCTGTGCAGTTGCGATTACAGGAACTCTGCATTCTTCCTGTATAGATATAAGCCCTTTAGGGGGTGAGAGGGGGTTAAAGTTAGCACTGAACCTATCTGCCAGGATGTTGGCAATATCAGTTGGTTCTGTAATTTTCACGCTGTTCTGCTGTAACTCAGAGCAGATCTGGGTGTTGCCATTGAGATTCTTGGCATAGCTATAGAATGTTTTGTGGTTGTTCCAAGAATCAGTGGCAATTTTGTTGTCATAGCTAGCTTTGGAGGATCTTATAAGGGATCTCAGCTTCTTACTGAGCTTGACCAGGGAACTCCTTCACTCATGGGATATTACTCTCTTTTTCAACAGTTTCTTCCTTCTGTTGTAAAGTTTGTTTATGGCAGGGGACCACCAGATTGGCTTTCTTTTTTTGGAGGATAGTGTCTTGGTTCTGTTTGGGATAGCACAATCCATGCACTTGTGTAAGTACTTATAGAGTGCATCTGTGTAGGATTCAGCAGTCATAACTGTATTGTCCATCTGCATGGGTGTCATGAAGTTCGCCACCTCTGTCTTAAGAAGCATGAAGTTGGCTTTGGAGAAATTTTTTGCTGTGATTTCCTTAATGGGGAGCAGAATGTGAGTATTTAGGATGATTAGCTTATGGTCAGATCTGACCACCGAGGAGTTGACTTCAGGTGTGGAACACTGGTCACTGATGTTGGTAATGACTAGGTCTAGGATATTGTTGCCCCCGGTGGGGGTGTGGATAAGTTTATCCAGGCATTGGAATTTATGAATTCCAGAAAGCGTTGAGTGAAGGAGCTAGTACATGAGTAGTTTTCCCAGTTAAAGATGGGGTAATTGAAATCGCCCATTATTACGGTGTTTGGTTGAACCCTAATATTTTCCAGTATATCAAGAAAAGACGAGTGGGAATCCTGGGGCATGGTGGGGGATCTGTAGCAAGCTACAATTTGGATTGCAGTTTTGCCCAGAGTTAGTTGCACTTGGATAACCTTGGATGCATTATGCTGAGCAACTAGCCTGGAGGTGTGGATATCCATAATGAATATGGATACACCTCTGCCTTTGGTGTTCCAGTCCAGGTTAGGTGGCCGAAAAGTGTGGTATGAGTTACAGCCTGGTAATGCAGGGGTGCTCTCTAGAGCCTTGAACCAGGTCTCAGTCACTGCACAGATATCAATGTTCTCCATTTTAAGGAGTGCCTCGAGGGAGTGCATTTTGAGGTTTAGACTTCTAGCATTGAGACGCATTACCCTCAGTTTTTGCTTGCGTGGTCCTGTTACGGTGGTGAATTTGTCATTTGAATCTTGCCTAAAAAAGGCACTAAGGCACTATAAGGGCAGCAAGAGCCTTAGCCAGTATCCGGAATCCCAGGGGTGAAAGGTGCAAGCCATCTCTGGCAAAGCATCATGGTCTGTCGACCATGTCGTCCCAGGCAGACAAATAATGAATCTCCTTAGAATGACACCAGAAGCTTAGCCAATTGTTGAAGTCAATCATTTTGTCCTTGTACTGTGGTATCATTCTGGGCAATGGGTGGATGCCACTCAGGGCTTGGGTCATACCTGCCTGGGCTACAAGATCAGACAGCTCTTCCATGTCTCTTTTCATGTAGTCCAGGGAGGTACGTCTTAGGTCATTCACACCAACATGGACAATGACAGAGTCATATTTGTGCTTGTTGCGGAGTGACCTGAGTGCGTGGGTTATGTGGTGCATCCTGGCACCAGACAGGCAGCTGACAGCAACCTTCTCCTTGTTTAGCCTAGTGAGTGGGACATCAGTGTGCCTGACTATAGAGTCATCTATGACTAGTGTGTTGGGTATGTCGTTTTGCCTTATGAGCTGTGGTTGAGTGGCACACTGAGTCTGTGGGCTATGTGTCATTTGGGTTGTGTTGGGGGATGGAGGTTGCTTGCGTTTCTACTTTGGAGGTCTCTGTTGCTTGAGCAGATTATTATTGAAAGCCTCCATGAATGTTTTTGTGTTTCTATGTGTGGATTTTGGTGGTGTAGGTTTAGTGGGACTATGTGATAATTGTGGTGTGGTGTGGTGCAAGTGTTTACCTTCTCCGCTTGACTGTCAATTTCAGTCTTGGTTGGAGAGAGCT
Organism: Protopterus annectens; assembly: GCF_019279795.1. Lineage (NCBI taxonomy): Eukaryota > Metazoa > Chordata > Ceratodontiformes > Protopteridae > Protopterus > Protopterus annectens. The sequence continues at coordinate 723,856,376 of NC_056725.1, read as the reverse complement.
TTACCTCCAGTTTGGCTAGATAAGTGCATCTCTCACAGGTTGTGGTGTTGGGTGGTAGAAGGAGAGGATTATCTGTGTACATGAGGCAATTGCTACATTGCCCCAAGATGCCCAGATGCATCAGATAGACAGGAGAGAACACTGGGAGCTGACCCTTGGACATGCCTGAATAAAAAACTACTTTCCTCTAGACAAGTGAGGAAAGTGAGTATAAGAGTTGTTTTTCTCTAAGCAAGTGAGGAAAGTAAGTAAAAAAAGTTTTCCTCTAGGTAAAGAGAAAGGTTGAGTGCCATAGTAATTTGTAGCTTATTTAGCGATAACAAGTTCTGAACAAGTGCTGAGCATGAATAAGCAAATTCAAGTGCTAAAACTAAGAATCTGTACCTGGTTCTTGTGGTAGATAGGCTACCAAGTGCTTATCACTCCCACTGACAAGCTAGAATGCTTCCCTCCAACACAGAAAAGCTTGGGGGGGGGGGCTCAGTAGCTTACAAGCAGTCCTGGATACAGCACATCTGTATCTGGACTAGACTAGTTACAGGAAAGGTAGTTAACAAGTGCAAACGCGGGATTTTAAAACAGAAAGTTGAAAGAGATGAAGAAATTGCCAAATGGCCAGTAAACTACAATTTCTGGGCTAGAAACCACTCTTGTGGTAGACAGGCTGCCTAGTGCTTACCACTACCACTGATAAGCTAGAAGGCTTCTGTCCAACACAGAAAGGCTTTGGGGGCTCAAAACCTTACAAATAGTCCTTCATACAGCAAATCTGTATCTGGACTAGATTAGTTACAGGAAAGGATGGTAAACAAGTGCAAATGCATGCTTTTAAACTAAAAAGTTGAAAGAGATGGAAAAACTGCCCAAATGGCCAATAAACTACAATTTCTGGGCCAGAAACCACTCTTGTGGTAGATAGGCTACCTAGTGCTTACCACTCCCACTGATAAGCTAGAAGGCTTCCCTGCAACATAGAAAGGCTTTGGGGGCTCAGAAGCTTACAAACAGTCCTGGTTACAGCAAATCTGTATCTGGACTAGACTAGTTACAGGAAAGGCAGGAAACAAGCTTAGAAATTTTTATTTATTTATTTATTTATTTATTTTGGGAAAGTGGAAAGGGAGAAAGGAGAAACAAAAGATAATTCAAAATTAAGGACCTAAGTGGCGTGCCCTTCACAAATGTTCTCTCTGTATTAGGTAGAGTGAGCTTTTGACACTAGACTGGAATAGAGCTGGGATAGAGCTGAACAGATGGGACTGGTAGGAGTGTTTGAAGTCAAAATATGATCTCACTGTACTCAGCTGAGTGTGGAAATGAGATAGACCCAGGAGGAGTGTTCCAACACAAATTTACAGGAGGGGTAGGCAATTCCAAAGCCACCAAGATTAATGCCAAAACAAGATCAGGGAGGGCGGGCAGGAAACTAATTGCAGAGACAGAGAGAGACCACAGTATTCTATGAAACAATTAAATAGAAAAATAAATAACTATGGAGAGACACAGACGCAATATTCAATGAAACAATTAAATAGACAGAAAAATGAAATGCAGTACAATCTTTAACACTGCAAGTTTGTACTTAACTCAAATGTTTGCCTCTCCAATTTAGGCATCACCTTTGCTATTCATTTAGCCATTATAGACATAAACACTTTATAATTATGGTTTAAAATCAAAACAGACCTATATGAAGCTGGAACTGCTAGGTCTTTACCATCATTAGGTATTATATCCACTACAATTTTCTTCCAGGATGCTGGTGCTTTCTCTCCTTATAAATACTGTTAAACAAAAGCTTACAGAGCTTTATCACTTTGTTCTGTCAAAGCTTTGAAACTTTCAAACTTTCACAGGAATACTACCTATTCCTGGATACTTTCCTACAGATTGGTTATACATCACCATTTTATCTCATCTCCTCCTATCCTAACTGTTAATAATTGAGCCTTATCTACTTTTGACCTTGCATTTTTAATTCTTCCATAGACATTTTCATTTCTACTTTTTCTTGATTTCTACATTTTTCTCCTTTATACAGGTTTTCTTAAAGATTTCTGGAATATTTCTCTTTCGTCTACATGATCTCTGGTTATTTTCCTGGTTATAAGCTCCCTAAGCTTGGCAACAGCACTTTCTGCTTTCTATTGCCTGAGCCATTGTGCAAAAAGCTTTTGTGCTCCGAGTTATTATCAAAACAGTTGCTTAGCAGTAGTCTTTCTAAACTCATGCATATTATCCTGGTAGTCCTCTGCAGCTGCACTTCTTCTTCTTCTGTGAGATTTCCCACATTCTGCAGTATAGACAAGGTTATGTCCTGATTCGCATTGAAATTCCTTTTTTTTCTGAAAAAAGAGGTTGATTACTTGTATAGCAAAACATTTCAAAAGATGTTGGGTTTCATATGTTTTTCTTTTATAAAAGTTGCAACATATAAGAATGAAATATATATTATGACTGTCATGTTGCACTGAGAATGCCAAAATATCCATGCTGTTATCCAGTTTTTGCAAAATGACAAAAAGACAATTCTAATTATTCTAAAAGTTCTTAACCACCTTCCCCCCAAATAAAAATGTCATTAATAAATCAGCAGTAAAACCTTTCATACTTAAATAGAGTTTCTTTAAACAATTCTCATTTTCCCCACTCATTTAGCACAATGGAAGTGTAGGTTGGTGCCATCAGAGGTCTCGCCTCTACACTTTTATTTTTGATAATATAGCTTGTTGAAGAAAAAAACAATTGTGATCTATAATTAATTAAAAACACCCAAATAGTTTCAACATCCTTATATGAAAAATTTCTACATTGATTTAAAACTGTTGTAGAGTATCTCTCCCTGTATTCTATGTGTTAACTGTGTTCAGCAGTTCTATAAACATGGACACAAATAGGAGCCTGTTTGTGGACAGATGTTCTATTCAAAAAGTCCAATGAGTCCTTAAGAAGCCCTTTATTGTTCAGTGTTGTGGAATTGAGTTTAGCTTCCATATACACTGAAAGTATTTCTGTCTTTGAACCACTGGTTGAGATATCACTTAAAATAGAATATCTACAGACATTTTATGCACTTTAATATCCCAAACATAAAGCATATTTTTTTGATTTTCAATTGACAGAAATTTGTAAATGTAAATATTAATGTTGTCATTTGTATAAATATTAGATATTAATACTGTCATTGTATTAATATTGTAGTAAAAGTGAAACAATGTATTTATAAGTGATTCTTGTATCTCATTTAATAGTTTTTGTGCAGCCAGTATTATCTGCCAGTAGTTTTGCAATTTGTTTCATATAATCTGTAGAGTCCATAACTGTTGTGCTATCACCTTAACCTGTTCTCATCATTCTGGCATTATGATTATTATCAATTTCTTGAAAAGACCTACATAATCAAATAAATTGAACCATTTGGACTTATGTGATTATTAAGTAATTATTTTTTTTTTCTTTTATATATACTTTCAAAAACACTTAACCTTGCTTTAAAGGAGATTTAAATGTACTGGGCTTTTTCACATTTACATTGCATACTGAAATATCATTTATGATTTTTTTTTCTGCTAATAAATAGTTCAAATTTAATTTTCAATATAGTTTTCAGCATAAAATTATATGTACTGCAATAGTGTGCTTCTTAGATAAATATGAAAAAAACTTTTCTCATTAGCTAATATTACCAAACTGTAATAAATATCTTCAATCATTCATTTCTTTCTGTAAATGCCTTTGTGTTCTTTTGAAAGCTGCCACCCTGTCCATAATTCCTCCCACTGTGCTTTTGTCTGCCACTCGGTGCCTTTTTTCTGTAGTTCTGCCTGTTGACTTGAAAGTTCTGAACTAACAGCAATTGTATCTTGGCAATTTCTGCACCTTGTTGAAAACAGTCATGTTCACTTTGTACTGCCACAATGTCCTTCTTGGTTATTGTGTAGGAGCTTCTGCGTCAGTGATCTTTGCTCCCTTTTTAATTTCTCCAAGCCTTTTGGGTTTCTAATACCATAATGGGAATGGACCCCTTTCCTAAGTCAAAATATAGTTAAAGTTCATGAAATTAGTATTGTTATCAATCTTTGATGTTAGCCAGAAGTGCTCTTAGCAGCACCTGCAATTTGACCGGTAGTGATTCCTTCTACAATTCATACAGAGTTAACATGTATTGGTAACATAACTAAGTACAATTGTAAATTCTTTTTTTTATAAGACCTATTGCTCCTACTACTATTGGAAATGTCTGGGTATCCTTCTTCCACACTGCCCTCATTTCTGCCTGAAAATCCTGGTATTTTATCACTTTGTGTCTTTCTGTACAAAAGATACTGCATTCATTGGGATGTATCAATTTCAATGATCAGTGCTACTTTTGTCTTCTTTTCATAGACTACTATATCTGGTTTTCTTGCATATATTTTTTGACCTCTTGATAATGGGTGATCCCGTGTGATATAAACTTCATCATTTTCTATAATTCTTTGTGGCTCATGTTTCAAGTATGTTTCAGCTACTTCAGTGTTATAATGTTTGCACAATCCCCAATGCAAAGGTGTTGCCACATTATTATGCTTTTCAGTATACAGCCCTTCTGCTATTAGTATATCACAACCAGCAACAAGATGTGTGACTGTTTCCAATTTGGTTTTACAAAACCTGTATTTGTCTGTTTCTTTCACATGTTCAATGGACTTTGTAAAAAATGTGCGCAAATTCCACTGTCTTAGACTACCAATATTAAGCTTTCACCTTTTGGTTTAAACTCACCTCTCCTTAACCATTCCTGTCTTTAATCCTGATCAACATGAAGTTGTTTCAAGAGTTTTCTATTCTTGCAAATATATTTATTCATTTTCCACATTTCTTGTCTTCTAATCTGATCCTTCATGTTATATTATTTATTTTGCTTTTTGGCACATTCAGTTGCTGCTTAATTTTTATCTACTTCTGGATTGATTTCCATTCCCACTTGACACTGATATGCTTCTACAAAACTAAGCAGGGAAGTCATCTTAGACTTAGTGAAAAATGTAAAACATGAAGGGACTATGTTTGGGTTTTGTGAGGTCAGCAGGCATGTATGTAGTCCCACAACTGTATATCTATACATGTAATTAGTTTTGAGGAGGCCCATCCTTTCTCTAGAACAGAGAATATATAGTATTGGTATACACTGATTTTTATAAATCATTTGAGCATGAAGCATCCTTGTTTTCCTTTCAACTGATCTAACAACTTTTGTGGCCAATCACTCCAAAACTGTAAGTTAGAATAGGGCTTCTATGTCAGTGATGTTCTCTGATATAATTTATTGAATGAATTAGATTATAGTACATATTGTCAAGTTTTTTTTTGTCATTTACTTTCTATGCTATTCAGTTATTGTACTCTGTCTGATCCCCTTTATGTTTTTCCATTTCTATGTTAAAATGATGAATTCTAGCTTGTATATTTTCACAAAATACCTAGTCTTATGCATTTTATTTCAGCCTTTGCAAGATGTTATTGAGGTGAATATTACTATTTTTTTTATTTATTTGTCTTTGTTGACTGGCAATGCACAACTGGTCAAATTTCATTTTTAGCAGAGTCCTGGGGAAAAAAGCTCCAGCATGTAATAATCTCATCTCCCAACTGCTAAAATTGCCATAAGCTGACATTTCATATCAAGCAAGTTTCATAACTCCTTAGAAAGGCTAGCATCTATCTGAATTCCATTTGGAAATATATGTACTCTTCCTCCTTTAAATTGTAAATTAAAACCAGTGGAAAAACCGTATATACAGTACCAAATAAATTCCAACAAAAACGGTCCGGGCGACACAGGAAGATGGTAGTAAAACTGTATTTTTTATTTGAAATTCACCACAAGCGCTTTCACCCTGACTCAGTTGCAGGGCTTTTTCAAGTACAAAGGAAACACAAAATACCCCTCCTATTTAACTTCCCCTAGGTAAAAAGTGCGCCAACATTTTTAAAGCTGTATGTGCACAAATTACATTGACATCATAAAATGTTCACAAAATACATAGTAAAATCCCTCCCTAACCATCAACGTAAATACACATAAAAAAAACTCATAAAAAACAGTTTTGTACAGATTTAACATATACACATATTACTAAACATTTTCCCCCAATGTCAAGGTCAAAAGACATACTGGGAAAAACCCACTAGTTAGAAATACATCAAAACTTATCAGACCTCCTAACCAGATATGGTTTAATGGAAATATGATCATTTAATCCTGGAGGTTGGGTTGCGTTTAATTTTAATTGCCAGTAAGTCTCCCTACAACAAATCGAATTCTAGCAAACCCTACCCCTTGGGTCTACTTGAACTTGTTCCAAGATACCAAAAAGAAACCCGGGGTGGGTTGGTTCCATATGTAAGTGTCTATACAATGCACTATTTAAATTCTTTTTCCTAATGTTATAGGTGTGCTCATAAATACGTTTGTTAAGTGCCCTTTCTGATTTTCCTACATAAAAACTGGGGTAACCCTTACACAAAGCCAGGTAATCTATACCTTTAGTAGTACAGTTACCCTTTCTAAACCACACACTGTTCTTAGCTACATTACCTAAAGTGACATTTGCTTTTTCACAAATATATTTACAATACCCGCATCTTCCACATTTTCTCGTACCTTGATTTTCAAAAGAAGTAGTCCTATTATTATTCTTCTCAAAAAGCCTTTTTAAGTTGGTCCCTGTTTTGAAAACAAACCTAGGACTCGCCCCTACCTTACTTACAATATCTTTATTAAATTTCAACATTTTCTAATTTCTTTTTAACTATTTTTTGAATCTCCCTAGAAGCAAAACTATGCTGTAAAACCAATGCTTTCCCAAAGGCTTGGTCACCAGTATTCTTTTCCTTGAGTGTATCTTGTGATGGGTTACCTAAAAGGGGAAGGTATCTTACACCCCACCCCACTGTAACCTCACTTACAACCTCTTCAATCAGGTTAATAGGGTAACCTCTCAGTTTAAATAACTCAGAAATAAATTCAACTTCAGATAAAAAGTCTACTCTTTCCGAAGTCATTCTCGCTGCTCTAATCATCTGCCCCTTCACAATACTTATTTTCTGCTTCCAGGGATGATCACTGTTATAGGGCAGATAGGAATTACTAAAAGTACTTTTCCTGTGAATCCCAGATTTTAAACCTCCATCAATTTTATCCAGCCTTACATCTAAATAATCAGTTCCTGATTGATCCAACTTTAATGTAAATTTTAAAAAAATTAGTAGTTGAATTAAAGAATTCAAGAAAATTATTAATGCTATTCACTGGACCTTCCCAGATGATAAATATATCATCCAAAAAGTGACGATATACCCTAATGTTTTCCCAATAGACCGAGTTAAACAGGTACTGAAGTTCCCATTTGAGGAGGACCAGGTTGGCATAAATGGGGGCACAAGCTGCCCCCATAGCCACCCCTCTAACCTGTTTGAATGTCTCCCCCTCAAAAAACACAAAATTGTTTTCCAGTACCAATCTCATAAGTTCCACCAGAAGGTCTACTTCAAAATTTAATAAAGACTTTATTCATTCAATATTGACCAAAACAAATCCAAACCCTCTTCTGTGGTATACATGAAAATAAGTCGACCACATCAATGGTCAAAAAATACATTGCTCCTTCATAGGACTGCAAGGTCAATCCCGATAGAAAATCCCATGAGTCCTTAAGCAGATGTCCAAAGTCATCAATAACATGTTTTAGGATAAGTTTTTGATCCCCTACTAGCCACAACAGGTCTATATGGCGGTTCCGTAGTACTCTTGTAGATTTTAGGGATACCAAAGAAGGAGGCTATTCTAGGCTTCCTGTTAATTAAAATGGATCCTAATTTACCATCAATTCTGTTTTCTAACATTAATTCTTCAATGGCTAAATCAATTTTTCTATGACCAATGTTGATTTTGTTAATCGATACAGGAACATATACACTAATATCATTCAAAATTTTAAGAATCTTACTAGAATAAGAAATAGTATTTACTAAAACTGTACCACCCCCTTTGTCAGGTTTCATAATACGGATCTCCTGGTCTAAAGTAAGCTATTCTAAAATATTTTTTTCTTCCTTGGTTAAATTAGTTTTGAAGCCATATTTCTTTGTATGCCTTTTATCCGTACTAAAATTGTAAATGTCTGAAGCACAAACCTCCTCAAAAACTTGCAAAGCTGGATGCAAGGGGGGATTATATGTACTTGCCTTCCTAAATTGAGCTGTACCACCTATTTCTGCATTTTCAAGCAATAAATAAAAATTCAATTTTCTTGTAAATAACTTCAGCTCAATAAGTGTGTCACACACAGCAAACCTAACAAAGGGTACACATTTAAAACCTTTCATAAAAAGGGAAAAATGTTCATGCTTAATTTCCACACCACTCAAATTGAAGATTTTAAAGCCATTGTAGGAGTATGTCACTCTATCCCTACTTACAACTATGCCTTCCCCTTCCTTTTGGTTTTCACTGGGTTCCTCACCTTCCCCTTCCCCCCCAGAAAAATCCTGTTCACTAACTTCCCCTTCTTCCTCACCTTGGTCTATAGATTCGATGAAATCAAGACCCACCTTAGGATCTAAAGGGTTAGGGGTGTTTAAACAAGGGGAAAGGGGACTATTGTCAATAACTACAACAGGGTCCTGTAAATGAATCAAACACCAGTCCTGTGACGCACGACTTTCGGTTTGGCACAACCAACAAACAACGAACAAACAAACAGAGGAGGTTTCACCATTTATTAGTATTTATTAAAGGTGAGGTACAAAACGACCAAAGGATGAGATACTTAAACAGAGACTCCTACTTCGTTTCGCACCCGGCTTCTTCAGTGAGTATAAGCAGACCATATAATAGAATATACTATAAATACTTAATACTTTTGAATGAAAATAAATTTGAAATATTTCAAAATTGTGCTCTCAGCACAAAAAAACAGTTATATCCAAATTCATGGATAAAATTACGCAAGCAGAAGCAAACCCCTGGCCAAATAATATGAACAATTGATAAACATAAAATATATAAATATATCCCAGAGATATGATTTTGAGAACAATACAAAAAATAAATAAAATAATAAATAAATAAAAAATGCAACACAAACATTGAATTATTTGTAAAAAATTATGGCTATTAATAATATATAATATATATACAATAGTGACCATATACACAAATGGTCATTCAAACCAGGCGGAAAGGGCACCAAGATGTGTGATCCAGTATTTTTTTTTATTTCAGTATTCCGGGCCAACCTGTCATGTTATTTCTGTTACCAGTAATTTTATCAATAATGGTAAACATAAACTAAACTTGGCACTGTTGGACCGCATGTAAATATAGTGCATTGGATGTTTTGTGGTTCCTAATATCACCGGTGTTCACCACAATTGATTCGAGAATGAACGAACGTTTTTGCCAACAAAAAAGATTTATGCAATGGCATAGCCAATATATATAACCCAGCTGTTGAGCAATTACCAAAGATCCTCATCTCATATCACTTATACTGGAAGTGGATCAACATCCCCAACTGGCTGCTGACTTGGCACAAGACACACAGACACCACATGTCTGTTCCTAAAAACATCCCCATGATGATGTTGACTTTTGTCCCTGTATTCCAACAATGTGGCCCTGTCCCTGTCATCTGACCAAATTCTAGCAGATTCAATGTCAGAGATACAGTATCCTCTATCCAAAAAATGGATTTCAAATCCGATTTTGGCAGCTGTAGTCTCTTTGAGAGAGGAATTGATTCTCTCAATTCTCAAATACTTTTAGGGATGGATGTTTGATGTGGTGTGATGATGATCTGATGATCATGTAATGTAAAATTGCTGTACTGATGAATTTTTTTAGTTGAATTTAGTATATGAATTGTATATAATATTCATATACATCAAAATCATCAAAAATGGAAAGTCACAATTCACCAATTCACAAAAATTTATTCCCCAGATATTTGTTGTAGATATTCCCAAAATTCCAAGATAGTCCTATTTGCACACACACACTCCAGCAATCATCATGTTATGTAAGGGGTTATAAATGATGTATTCCTCAAGGTAGGCCATAAAAGTCTAAAATAAATAGGGGAAGCCCCCATGGCCGTGTGGCGTGCAGCTGCCAATAGCCCCTTGGAAAAAATACACATTTTGGTCAGGACATGTGTAGGATGTTATAAGAGTAATAAGTAGAGAGGATAAACCGGAGGATAAAGTAAAGCCAGTATTCAGCAGTCAGCCCTAAATATGGTATACTGGTATAAAGATATTTTTTACAAACACATTAATACATCATTACCCATTTAACCGAGCTGTGGTGAGCAATTTGTTTTCAATTATTTTCAAAAATGAATTCTTCTAACCAATGACAATATAAAATTTGTCTATCAGGATCTTTGACTTGTAAATGTTGTACAGTTTTGGATGTGATAATACCCTCCTCCAATGCAGATTGTAAAAATAGATCAATTTCATTTCATATAACAGTGTCCATCCGATAGTTGTCGTAAACCCTCATTAACATAATAGTCCATATTAAGAATAACTACTGCACCACCCTTGTCAGCTTGAAGAATAGCTATTCAAAGTCAAAGATCCTGATAGACAAATTTTATATTTGCTCCCCAAAATACACAAATCAATCACACACCCACCAGGAAGGCCAATTGTTTCTGGCCATGGCTCCCCACTGAACCACACTGTCTGCATTTTTAACCCAATTTCTTCATTCTTCATTGTCCTGAAAAAAAATGTTTTTTATTTCAAGGGGAATGCTTGGCAGCTGTACGGCCATGTGGCCATGGGGCTTCTTTGCCCCCAGATCTTTTTATGGTTTTTTTATGAGGAATACATCATTTATAACCCCTTACATAACATATTTCTAGTGGATGGACATATGGAGGAGAGATATTGATGATTGCTGGATTGTGTGCATGGACTATCTTAAAGAATTTTTGAATATCTCAACAACAACATCTGGGGATTTGAATTTTTCGTGACTTTCCATAAGGAGATGATTGATTTTTGATGTAACCATATATCGGAATATTGATCATACACTCAATACTAAAATTCACCGCAAATATCCCCAGTTTATACTACTCTTACACATGCTCAGAGTATGCATCCACACCACACCATCATCCCTATCCCTAATCAGAATCAATTCCTCTCAAGAAGACTATACAGCTGCCAAATCGGATTTGAAATCCAGATTTTGGATAGGGATATTGTATCTCTGACATTGAATCTGCTAGAATTTGGTCAGATAGACAGGACAGGGCCACATTGTTGGAATACAGGGACAAAAGTCAACATCCAAGTAGGGAAAATATTAGACTCATCACTACGCCAATGACTTTCTGAAGGGTATCCTGGATAACCAATGCTCTTTTTCATTTAGAAGAGGTAAAACATTGGGTGGTATGCTTTCCCATTACAAACACAGGGAAAGTGGTGCAGCTAAATACAAGCAACTTACCATCATGGGGGATGAGTTAATAGGAACTTTTCGATGTGACATGTGTGTTGTGTTGTGCCAAGCCAGCAGTGACAAAACACACGACGGTTCCAATACTAGTAAAGTATATGATATGAGGATCTTTGGTAATTGCTCAACAAGCTGGTTATATATATGGCTACATGCCCATGTAAATCTTTTACGCTGGCAAAAACTCATTCTCATTACTTATCAGGAAAACAGTGGTGATATATTGATATTAGGAAACCACAAAACATCCAATGCACTATATTTCATTATTGATAAAATTACTGGTAACAGAAATAACATGACAGGTTGGCCGGAATACTGAGCATAAATAAAAAAAAAATATCATCACACATCTTGCCTTTTTTTTTTTTCCTGGTTTGAATGACCATTTATAATTTATGATATTTATCACTTTATCATTACCTGTGTATATGGTTGTCACTATTGCATATATACATAATTATTAGTAGCCATATAATTTACAGGATTCAATATTTGGATGTTGTGTTTGCATTTTTATTTATTTATTATTTTTCATATTTTTGTATCGTTCTCAAATCCATATCTCTGGATATATTTATATATTTTTATGTTTATCAATTGTTCATATTATATTTGGCCAGGGGTTTGCTTCTGGTTATCATATATACTTTTTGATCATATGTTTACACATCTAATTCCATTTGGTTTGCTGCTTTTTTGTTCATACCTTTGCCCATGTTATATTTTGCTAGGTGTTAGCTTTACGTAATTTTATCCATGAATTTGGATATAACCAACTAGTATGAGTATCTCTGTTTAACTTACGGTACCTTTTGGTCCGTTTTTGTACCTCTAATAAACGGTGAAACCTATTTGCTGGCCTCTTCGTGTTTGTTCCTGTAAATGAATCCCTTCATTAAATTTCTTACCACAATCACTTTGTCCTTGATCGCAAACTTCTAAATGGTCAGATGGTGCATGGACCCTACCTTTTAAGACTTTGCCTTTAAAAATATACACCCTATTCTCACTATATTGTTTTACATCCCTAAACAACTTTTTTTGTTTCCTTAAAAATACATCCTCACATTTCCTTTCTACACGCGTAAAAATATGTTCATAAATGTCCTTGTTGAAATCAAACAACAAATCATTCCTAATGGCTTGATTTAATTTTTCAGCTTCTTTCAACAGGTAATCAACTTTTTTCCTAGAGTATTTTAACATCAGGACCATCATTTTAGTGCCACACTCATCAAACACTTTGTTAAATTCACTCAACATAAAATCATCATACAGAAACCCCTCGGGTATTTATATACCCTCAGTCCTTGTGGGACAACTTTTTTAGCAATACATTCTTCTAAATATAAAATATCTAAATTAACACATTTCATTTTGTATAATTTATTCTTCAAGTCCTTCATACCCTCCTTTAAGAAGCCCATAGCAAATGAACGTTTAGCAACAACACCTTTTCTTTTTAAGTCAGTCCTAAAGCTGTGCCCATTATCTTTAGTGTTGTCAAACCATTCTTTTAAGTTATTAAAATGTTTATATTCTGCCTCCAAAGGCTGGGCAGAATGCATAACAGTACCTTGAAGTATATTTGAACAAGGCTGTCCAATCTCAACACCGTGTGACTTGTTCTGTCCATTACGGCCACCTGTAGATCCTTTCCTTCCTAAAAAAACTTCCGTTTCCCCATTGCAGGTTCCTGAAAACAAAGACTGGCTTCCACAACTGACCAGGGAAGCTGAAACGAAGTCACGAAGGGAACCATTAGAAGCCTCCCCATCACACCCATTTGTTGGTGCCACAACCCGATTGGTTAAACCTCCTTTACCCTGCCCACAGGGAAATGAATGATTGGTCTGGGAAAGTGTCTCAATGAGGTGAGCAAAGTCCATTTTCAAACTCCTCATCTCACCGCGTAAGTTGAGTATGTATGCTAATCAACGAATCCAACACATTGAAGCTATTCGACAAGCTATAAAGCAACAGTGTAGACTCAGTGCTGGCTTTCCCTGTAAATCCCCAAACCTATTGGAATACAGCCAAGGAAACTAGGCTACATGGAAACAATGTTAGGAGCTGCTGCTACTTTAATCCATTTGTATGTACAACAGGCTGAAGCCTATGCTGCTGCTGCTGCCAACAGACCTAGGCCAAGACAGAGAAGAGTTTTCATGCCCTGTTTAGCTTTTACCATCCTACATGAGTGCTACAGGGTGGATAGGGACACACTACAGGAACTCTGTAACCTCTGTTGTCCTTAACGCAGAGCCAGGGACAACTAAGGGATACCCAGCCCAGTGGAGACAAGGGTATGTGTAGCACTTAGAATCTTAGCTACAGATACTTTTCAGAGACCAGCAGGGGACATGCTGGGGGTGTCATAGGCATCAGCATCCGGGATCGTCCATCAATTCTTGAATGCTATGTCTAACATGCCAGTGACCACATACATTTTCCCTGTACTTCTGAGATGAGGGACACAAATATGCAGGAGTTCTACCATGTAGCACACAATCCTGAAGTAGTGGGTGCCATAGATTGTACATATATAGAAATTAAGGCACCACCTGGGGAACAGGGAAGGGTCTACATAAACAGAGCTACCACTCTATCAGCTGCCAAGTCATGTGTAATGCCAAGGAAGTCATTGTGAACATGTGTGCTGGCAACCCTGGCAGTTACCATGATTCACATATCTGGTACAACTCCCACCTGTAATAGAAGTTTGCTAGCGGGGGATATCCCACAGGGTCGTTTACTGGGGGAATGCAGGTTATGCACTGGAACCTGGCTGATGACACCCATCAGAAATGTACACACACCTACTGACGAATGCCATAATGATGCACACAGTCAAACAAGAAATATCATAGAGTATGTTTTTGGGCTGCTGATCTCACAGTTCCTGTGCCTAGATACATCTGAGGGAGCCTTGCAGTACAATCCATGGACATGTACAGATATCTTCACAGTATGTGCCATGGTACACAACATCATCCTGAGAAAACAGCTTCAGCAGGATCAGCAAGGGGAAGGAGCACACATCCCATCACCAATGCCAAGGTCACCAAAACCACACACAGGAGTGCAGTCAGAGGGGTAACCAGCAGCTGCTGTGGGTAGGCAGATGTAGATGTGCTCAATATGCCCATACATTGGCTAAGAGACAACACAAAGCACACTGACTCACTAACTAGGAGCCTAAAATCTTCCTTCTACTCACATATATGTAGTAACACTGACTCCAGACAACTCTTGCAACCTTTATCTCCCCATGTATTGGCTGTGTACTGGTTACATCAGACAGAGTGAGCCCTGAACTAAAACTGTGGCAACTGCTGAAGTTACAACGTACATTTTGAACCTGGAGTGTACTATGTAATATGAATGAGTGGCATATCCTTGTATGTCATTACTTGGTACTGTAAGCAAGTAAAAGGTGGGAGATTTTGTATAGAAATTACCTTAACATGTGACAGCAGAGACTTATTTGAATTGTATGTGTTCATTATTAAATAGTAGGCCTCAGTCATCAAAGATTCAAACAATCATACCTCTCAAAAGTACTGATGATCATGCTCTAAGTTTCACATTGTATGCTTGTACTGGAAAATCATTAAAGGGAAAAGTTAGAAAGCAATGATACACATTGCACTATCTGACTTAACAACCCTCAGAAGATCATTCACAATAAAGTTGGGGAATTTTGATGCTATCAACTATCTAGCTTTGCAAGGCCAATATAAGTCAAATGTACAATTATCAGTTCAACACCACAAATGCAGCTGTACTAAACAGTAAGTCAGCTATTCACCCTGAGCATCAGACACAAAGCTTAAGTATCCCTAAATCTAAAAGACAGAAAACAGGGATATGACACACTTATCATCACTTGCACAGGGTGTTGTGTTGGTGGGTAGGAAGCCTAGGCTGACACAAAAGGTCAGTGAGTGTGTATGAGTAAGAAAGAGAATCAGGCAGACCTTTGGATAAACTAACAAATGACCAATGAGACAAAATGAGTTTTAAGCTGCACTGCTGAACCATGTAACTGTTGTGTGTGTGTGTGTGTGTGTGTGTGTGTGTGTGTGTGTGTGTGTGTGTGTGTGTGTGTGTGTGTGTGTGCGACTCTGTAGGAATCCCCTAGGTGAAACTGGTGTGTGAGTGTCTGCATGTACACAGTCAAGCTCTGTGCTAGCTCTATGTCTTGGTATGTCAGACAGGTGTGAGCCATGCATGGTAGAGGTGGCAGTTCATTGTTGTCATCCTCGACCATGAGAACTGGCTCTACCAGGAGTTGCACTGACATGTCCACATCCATGCTCAGATGCCCTGCTGCTACCTGAATGTAAGTAATGTCTGCTGGACAAGCTCCCTTCATGGGGATGCCCAGGACCACAACTGCATGGCTTGTGATGTCTGGGTGTGGACAGCGTGATTGGGTATGGCCAAATTGACTAACATAAGATGATGTGGCTGACCTGTGCCCACAAGGATGCCGTTCCCCTCCAAGCAGACATTCCATCACAGACAATGCTCATTCCTTGACAAACACCCCTCATTTCATGTCATCCATCAGATCCACGCAGACATTCCATCACAGACAATGCTCATGCCTTGACAAACACCCCTCATTCCATGTCATCCATCAGATCCACTGAATAGGCAACACAATGGAGGAAGTCATACATAACCTGTGCCATATCTACAACCCTGAGCATTTGTCTGGAACACTTATTGGAATGTGTCTTTGCCTCCATGATGACGCTGAACATATATTGAGTAGCATGGGAAGACATACCTGGATCAAGTGGAGGAGGGACAGCAGGCCTCCTCTGAGCACCCCAACAACCCTCCTGCATGTCGTCTCACTCATACTTTGGCTATGACCAGAGTGAACAGGCACTGAAGCCACAGTAACCAGACTTCAGTGATCAATGCTTCACCTTCCACCTGTCCAATATCTGTGGGCTCACTGGAATGAGTAGGTGTAGGCTTGCTGGCTCTGTCTGATGGAATTGCAGAAGATGGCTGTATGTCAACTTCAGTGTCAGATTCAAACTCTGAACCACCCTGCCTGTGCCTCTGTTTGGCCACCATCATCACCAGAGTCTGCTGATACACTGACATCAGGTGGCAGAGGTCCCACACTTCCACTGTCATGATTACCTGTGATAGAAAGAAACAAACACAGGAAGAAAATAATACCTAGACTACTATGGTCCAATACAGGCTAACAAACTAACAGTGGTGTCACTATTACAGACAATACAGCAATGCACACAACAGGCCTGACATCAACATCACACATTAAAATATTTTTATATGGTGTAGCTTCAGGGCTTTTAGCATAGTGAGGATGCAAATGAGGTTCGGACTGATTGGAAATGTTGAATTCCAAATACCTGGCTCCATGAAGGAGATGTAAATATAGTGCAGGCACTCAGTGTTTGTTTTTAATGGATTGTAACTGTGAATGATTACCGGTTGGGAGATGGAAAACACAACAACACTGCAGACTGCTTTACATCTAGTGGCTGTGTCAGGTTAGATCTACAAAGTGTTAGATGTAAGGTTGGAAATGAAAGTAAGTAGCACACAATTCACAAGTTGTGTTCATTAACATCCAACCTGCCCTTCATTTGATGGCAACTGAATAGGATATTATTTCCAGTTAATATTAGAGTTACCAAATAGCTGGGTAACTACAGCAGAGCTAGTAAGGGAGATGGCTAGAAAGGTGCTTGGTATCACATCTGGACAGAGGAAAGACAACAAGGAGACATGGTGGTGGAATGAGGAAGTACAGGAGAGTATACAGAGAAAGTGGATGGCAAAGAAGAAGTGGGATTGTCAGAGAGACGAAGAAAATAGACAGGAGTACAAGGAGATGAGGTGCATGGCAAAGAGAGAGGTGGTGAAGGCTAAGGATAAGGCATATGAAGAGTTGTATGAAAGGTTGGACACTAAGGAGGGAGAAAAGGACCTGTACCAATTGGCTAGACAGAGGGACTGAGCTAGGAAAGATGTGCAGCAGATAAAGTTGATAAAGGATAATGAGGGAAACATACTCACAAGTGAGGAAAGTGTGTTGAGGAGATGGAAAGAGTACTTTGAGTGGTTGATGAATGAAGAGAATGATAGAGAGAGAAGGTTGGATGATGTGGGGATAGTGAATCATGAAGTACAATGGATTAGCAAGGAGGAAGTAAGGATAGCTATGAAGAGAATGAAGAATGGAAAGGCTGTTGGCCCAGATGACATACCTGTGGAAGCATGGAGGTGTTTAGGTGAAATGGCAGTGGAGTTTTTAACCAGATTGTTTAATGAAATCTTGAAAAGTGTGAGGATGCCTGAGAAATGGAGAAAAATGTTTTGGCACCAATTTTTAAGAATAAGGGTGATGTGCAGAGCTGTAGTAACTACAGAGGGATTAAATTGATCAGTCACAGCATGAAGTTATGGGAAAGAGTAGTGGAAGCAAGGTTAAGAAGGGATGTGATGATCAGTGATCAGCAGTATGGTTTCATGCTAGGAAAGAGCACTACAGATGTGATCTTTGCTCTGAGAATGTTGATGGAGAAGTACAGAGAATGTCGGAAGGAGTTGCATTGTGTTTTAGTAGACTTAGAGAAAGCATATGATAGGGCGCCTAGAGAGGAGTTGTGGTATTGTATGAGGAAGTCAGGAGTGTCAGAAAAGTATGTAAGACTGGTACAGGATATGTATGAAGGTAGTGTGACAGTGGTGAGGTCTGCAGTGGGAGTGACGGATACGTTTAAGGTGGAGGTGGGGTTACATCAAGGATCAGCTCTGAACCCTTTCTTATTTGCAATGGTGATGGACAGGTTGACAGACGAGATCAGACAGGAGTCCCCGTGGACTATGATGTTTGCAGATTACATTGTGATCTGTAGTGAGAGTAGGGAACAGGTGGAGGAGACCCTGGAGAGATGGAGATATGCTCTAGAGAGAAGAGGAATGAAGGTCAGCAGGACTAAGACAGAATATATGTGTGTGACTAAGAGGGAGGATAGAGGAATGGTGAGGATGCAAGGAGTAGAGGTGGTGAAGGTGGATGAGTTTAAATACTTGGGGTCAATAGTTCAGAGTAATGGTGAGTGTGGAAGAGAGGTGAAGAAGAGAGTACAGGCAGGATGGAGTGGGTGGAGAAGAGTGTCAGGAGTGATTTGTGACAGATGAGTACCTGTAAGAGTGAAAGGGAAGGTCTACAAGAGGGTAGTGAGACCAGCTATGTTATATGGGTTGGAGACAGTGGCACTGACAAAAAGGCAGGAGTTTGAGCTGGATGTGGCAGAATTAAAGATGTTAAGATTTGCACTGGGTGTGACGAGGGTGGACAGGATTAAGAATAAGTATATTAGAGGGTCAGCCCAGGTTGGAAGGTTTGGAGACAAAGCCAGAGAGGCATGATTATGTTGGTTTGGACATGTGCTGAGGAGGGATGCTGAGTATATTGGGAAAAAGATGCTAAGGATGAAGCTACCAGGTAACAGGAAAAGAGGAAGGCCTAAGATAAGGTTTATGGATGTGGTGAGAGAGGACATGCAGGTGGTTGATGTGACAGAGCAAGATTCAGAGGACAGGAAGAAATGGAAACAGGTGATCTGCTGTGGTGACCCCTAATGGGAACAGCCGAAAGAAGATAATGATGATGATTCTTATGCATTTTAAGTCCAATGCTATAGAATGGCTTCCACACTGCATGACTCAGATTACTGGTCATATAACTTTAGAATAACCAACAAACACAGAGAGGTAAGACAGAGCTATATATTTGCAAGAGATAATAATAACAGGTTGTGATCACTAAGTGCATTACATTTAAAATAATAGATGTACAAATAGTTGTCTGGTTTCATATTACTGTAAATGATGACGCAGTTGGTTGTGTGCAGAATGATTACAGTTCTTTGCTGCAAAGCTGTATTTGTGGCAAAGACGGATAAGGCACTCATCCTGTGTTCTGAAGGTTCATTGTAGTGAGAGTTCAAATCCAGATTTATGTAGACATATCTTACATGAACCATCATCTTCTAGTGTGTATGTTATAGATTCATTTTCCTCATTTCATCTACTTGTCATTTATTTCTTTTTTTCCTTTTCCCAAATACTTGGCTCCATGAAGGCATGGTGCCCGGGCAATTTTTTGGGGCTAGGCTTGTAAAGGCTCGAGGGGCATTAGCCTAGTACACACCTATAAACCTATGAACCTATGTCTTTTTTTTTTGGCTCGGCAGTGTTTGCGCAATGCTGTGCTTAGCATATTCATGGAAATGGAGGAAACGAATGGTAGGTTTGGCTATGCTCACCTCATTTGCATGAAGCATTACAGTGCACAAACTGGACAACTGGACCACCCAGGAAGCAGACAGGCCACAAACAGACAAAGCTCAAAACTGACTAAAAAATTTAACTTGAAGTAGGACCAAATAAATTGCTGTTACACCAGTGTAATTTAGCACTTTAATTCAATTTAATAATTCAAACTTCTTCAGAACAATGACCACAACCTTACAAATATATTTAAATAAAATCTACACAATCACATGACCAATACAAATGTTAATTCATACATTTGTAAGACCCATTCCTTAAAAATGCTCAGTAAAATAGTCTGTTATTTAAAAGGCACTTAACATTCAAAGTGCCAGTAAGCCCTGGTAATCTCTCAACATTTTAAAATATTTGCCACTTTAGTTCTTTAATTTCTAAAGCAGTGTTATACTCACAAACATATGGTGTCACATTAATATGATCTAAAACTAAAAAAAAATGGAACTTTCTGAAATGTATACATTCACTAGGATGTTTGGCTAAAGCATTGTTAAAATATTTCTTTTTAATAGTTAAACAATGCTCATATTTTCTTTTGTATAATGCTCTAACAGTTTTACCTGAATAGAAATTATGACAGGTGGTACAGGATGCTAGATATACTATGCCACAGCTCTTACAATTGTATCTACACCTGCAGGTCACCATTTTCTGTATTTGTGAAAAATATATACTGGTAGAAGAATCTATAAATCTACATTGCTTACAGTTGTAGCATGGATATGTACCAGGTGCCCCTCTTGATACAGTTAAAGTACTGAATTCATTAATTTCTAACATAGATTTTGCACTAACAACTTTTTTATAAATGAATGTAGGATGGTCTTCTAACACTATGGCTAGATTTCTATTCCCTAAAATTACTTTCCAGTTACTTTTAATAACTTCCCTGATACTTTCAGAATCTGTACAAATAGGGACAGGGAACACACAGTCCATTTTAGTGTTGCTGTTGTTATTAATATTACTATTATTATTTCCAGTTAGGGTATCTTTGGGGGAAAAGCCACTAACCAAAATTAGTGGGAATTTATCTTTCCGAATTTCGCAGATTTTCTTTTTAATGTTACTTAATTTATCAAATGGATAACCATGTTGTACAAACATTAAAATCAAATTATCATCTCTTTAACAAAAGTTTCTTCTTCTGAAATAAGTCTACTTAACTGAATGAACTGTCCTCGTACTAAATTGAATTTTATGAAGGGTGGATGATTACTATGGAAATGTAAAACATTGTTTGTATAAGTATCTTTCCTGTAAATTGTACTAACAAATGCTTTCTCTTTTACATCCATAGTAATACTTAGATCTAAAAAGTGAGTATTAACACCCATATTACGGAGTTCAAAGGTCAACCCACATGCGTGCCTGTTGACTTCATACAAACAGCTCTTCAGCTCATCAGCAGATCCATTCCAGATAAAAAAACAGGTAATCTATGTATCGTTTGTACACAGAAACATGTTTAAATCCATCTAATTTGGTTAAATAAGACAATTCCCACCAACTTAGGACCAAATTAGCAAATGCTGGAGCTATTTAGCCCCCATCGCTACCCCACATAACTGCTGATAAATTTTCTCATCAAATAAGAAAAAAATATTTTTAGCATCAGTTCAAGTAAAACACTTATGGACTGTATCATAACTTCACTAAACTGAGTATATTCAGTCAGAAATTTTTTAATAAAATCAATGCCTAAACTTTGATCAATAGATGTATATAGAGAAACCGCATCAACTGTTACAAGCAACGTTTCTGTACCCCGGAAACTGTAGTTTTTTTCATAAATGTAAAAATTGCCAAGAATTCATAATGAAATAAGGTGTTTTAGAAACTATGGGGCTCAATACATAATCTAACTAATGTGATATAGTAACAGTCTTAGCTTTCTTGGCAGACACTATTGGTCTAAAAGGGGGTTTACAGAATCTTTATGAATTTTTGGTATTCCAAACAGAATACCCAACATGGGTTCACTAACAAATATAAATTCAAATGTAGCTAAATTAATGCAGTTTCTGTTAAGTAAATCCATAATAGCATCATCAATCTTTTTAAATGTTTTTCTAACTGTATCTTTCCTAACTACCTGGTAATTATTTTTATCATCCAATAACTTCTTCATGCTGATTATATAATCAGATCATTTCATAATCACTAGGGCATTCCCTTTATCAGCTTTCATGAAACGATATTCCTTGTTGTGCCTAATGTCCATCAAACATTTAAATTCACTGTGATTTAAATGTCTTTTCTTCTTGTTCTGGCTAGTATTTTTATTGCTGTTAACAATAAATTTAATATCATTTTCACACATCTCGTTAAATATATTGAGAATGGGTGTAACTCTAGGATTAATATTACTAGGCTTCCTACAACCTGTATTGCTGTTGCTATTATTTAAACCATCAAAAGCATACTTCAAGTTTAATTTTCTAGCATGTAACTTGAAGTCAAATACAGTGTCAACCAATGGTGCTTTAACTGAGGGAACATAAAGAAAAAACATTTCCTGATACTTTATGTTGTAAATCACTAAATTCCAAGTCACTTAAATTATAAATTTTACAAACTGGAACAACCTCTTCCAATATTTCCCTCTTTTATTGTTCCCTGTGTTCCCCTTACTTCTGGTGTTTCTTACATGGCTGTTCTCTTCTGATGACTTATTCTGAAAAGGAGTGTTAGAATCTTGTATTAAGTTAGTACCTCCTTCACCTGAATCTATCACAGACACATCATTTCCACTATTAATGTAATTTTGGTTAACATTATCCTTATGAAAATTGTTGCTATTTCTTTATTTTTAGGTAATGTAACCTCATTAGCTACATTAGACCCTATAGAATTAATAATATATGCAAAGTTGAAGCATAGGACAATGGATCTCGAGCTAGCTTATGTCTTAAGACAATTTATGTGAAAACCATCAATGTTATATGTTGATGAAAATGCATTCTTAAACTCATTTATATTATTGTGATTGTTTTTACTTTTATTTGTTATTACTATCTCCTGGTTCAATGTCACTGTCATTTATTAAAATATGTGTCCATCTTCCTGCCTGTTCCTACTTGGCTTCTTCAAGCATTTAGTAAAATCAAGCCATAAGGTTGTCTGAATTAATAAGTGAGGACAAAGTGTTTATCAACACTTTATTCAAGCTTATAGTAATTATTTTGGAGAAGGGTTATGCTAGTCAGTTTTTCTAAATCAAATGTAATTTTGTGTGATGCTGTGTGGAAAATGGGAGATATTGCATATAAGTGGCTTATTTTTGATGACAGAATTAAGTCACGAGATCAATGCATATATAGTATGTATAGTAATGTGACATTCTAGAGGGAACTTCGAGAATGCTGACAGTGAGTGAAAGAGTAAGCCAACTATTAAGATGTGGTTTGGAAATACCTGGCTACTTTTATTATTTGCTGTTTTGTTTACACAGAAAGTCTGGCTGAACACAGGACCTTTTTTCAATAGAGACCCAGGTAGAATAGATTCAATGCACAAACAACAGTAATAGACAAAGTGACACTAACATTTGAAAGGCAGTAATGTCTTTAGAAAAATTTTCAGAAGATGGAGAACTGCATTTCAAATTCGAAAAAATATACAGACAGCCATATTGTTGATACAGGTTCATAGGTTCATAGATTAGTACTAAGCTAACTGCCCCTGTGAGCCATTTTAAGCCTAGCCAATTATCCCTTGGGAGACTCCAACCCTGCACCTTGTGTTTGTAAGGCAAACACCTTAACCATTAGGCCACCCCCCTCATATCTTCAACAGAAAGCAGTATGTTATACAAGAGGTATAGTGGTTAGAAAGAAACAGTTGCAAAACAGAAGACAAGGGTAGTTGAGGGTAAAGGAGTACAATAAAAGGGGGGGGGTGAGTTTCAGTTCAGGTAAGAGGAGGACATGGAAGAAGTTGAGCAGGGATGATGATGGTGAAGAGGAGTGATGTGCTAATGTGGTGCAGTGCATTTACAGATCCAGGAGTTGAGTAAGTAAGACTTTAGCCGTAGATTGAATAACTTTAATGAGCAGTCCTGTCTAAATGTTACTGGGGTGGAGATCCAGGTTTCTGACACTTGGAAGAAGTACAGGGAACAGCCTGGAGAGTTATTAGTTTTTGATATTTGGAGAAGGTCTTTGTCAGGAGAGTGCAAGCTTCTGTGCAGTATGGTTGTACAAGGTTAACTAGAAATGGGCAGCCATTTGGTTTATTAGATTGCAGATAATAGGGAGTTGGGAGTATATGAGTTGGTGTGGTAGATCAAACCACTGGAGGTCTTTGAGGACCAAACTTCGTGTGATCTGTGGAGGAGTTCTGCTGTAAATTTTGTGACCTTGTTGTAGCACTGCTTGAGTTGGGTTGGTTGAGTTAGTTGGATGTTTGTCAGCATTGGTGCTGAGCAGAGGAGAATAGGCAGCAGGTATGTAGTGACAATATGACGTCTTGCAGATTTAGGTAGAAAGGGTTTTGCCCTGTAGAGACTGCTTAGATTTTATGTGTTTTTTATACTGTATGTTGAATACAGAAGTCACGCTGTAGGCCTTTGTCTATTTAAATTCGTAGTAGTTTGGTTTGTGTGACAAATTCCATTTTGATATTGTTGAAAGACATAATAGTGAAGGAAGCTGTCTTTACTGCAAGTGTTTGCAAGTGAATAGAATTAGTTTTTCTTTGTTAAGGCTTAGGAATAGTTGGTATGCATTGAGCCAATTTTGTATAGAAGTGAATGATTCCTGGGACAGCTTTGTAGGGAATCAGTTTACTGAGGGGTTGATAGTAGAATCATCTGTATATTATTCCAAGGTAGCATCCTTACTGGCCAGATCAAGGTCAATAACAAAGATGCTGAACAGGATAAGTCCCAGTATGGATCCTTCTGGGACCCCACATTCATAGGTTGATAGGTTATTACCAGGCTAATGACCATTAGGGCCCTTACATGCCTAGTTGCACATGCCAAACTGTTTGGTCCCAAGTACTATACAGGGGGAGGAGGGTATGTTAGTAGACAGGAAGCCATGGATTTGTACGGGGGGGGTGGTAGTTAGAATAATACTCTTCTTATTCATGGCCTCTGTGCATAAGGGACATGGGAACCAGACCACAATAAATTTACAATTTCTCATCCAATTGTCAAGGTGTGTTTGAACTGGGTCAGGAATGAACTATTTTTACATGGATGGGGAGCCTATCCCATAGCAGAGGAATCCTTTGGGACTGAAATATGTCTCTCAAGCACGTTCTGTTTATGTCACAAATGAAGTTCAGATCTCTGGATTTAGTGTTTCTTTGGCTGTTTGTTTTGCACATAAGCAACACAGCCATCAGGGTTGGGTCTGAGGAAGCCCTGTAAATCAGGCAAAGATCCCCCTCAGCAACCTATAGGGGATTAAATACAGAGCCAGAGCCTTTAGGTGATCAGTGTAGGACAGTGTATTTATGCCCTGAATTCTCTTGGTGATAAACCTTTGTGGGCATGTCATCCTTTTCAAGTGCCTGGTAAGATACACACCAAGGAGGTCATTGGATTCAATGATAGGTCTGATAAAGGCCAAGTAGAGTGGTACTATAACTTCCTTGGACCTGTATGCCATACCCTAATCTATAAGTCAGGTGACATAGTATGATTTACTTATTATCATAGCTACATGTTGGTTAAGGGCTAGATTACTGTCTACATATGTTCCTAGATCCCTTACTTACTGGGTTGACTCCTAGGGACATTTTATCGATGGAGTAATTAACTTGTATTGACAGTTTCCAAAAGAGCATTATAATGCATTTTTCTAGCATTGAATCTTTGGCCATGGCTTTGGCACCAGTCATTGGTCTGTGTTAAACCTATTTGCAAGATGTTTGTGTCTTGGGGGAACCTGCAATAGCTCCCAATCTACAGTCATCTGCAAACTCGGTGATCTAAGGGTATTTAACATTAGCAGATGTTAAACAAGCACAAACATAGCATGGAGCCCTGGGATACTCCACTGGTGGCCAGTCTCTTGGTGGAGGTGGTCTCTCTGATCCTGACTTCTTGGGTCCTGTCTATAAGCCAGCTGGGAATACAGCAAGTTATGTAAGGGTTTGTACCTAGCTCAGAGAGCTTGTCAACATGCCTGTGTGGGGCATTGTATCAAATGTCTTAGCCAGGTCAAGAGATACAGTTTGCACTATTGTATCCCTGTCTTTTGCCTTGGTGACCCTCTGAAAGAAGTCTATCAGGAGGGGGGAACCTATAACAGCTCCCAATGTACAGTCATCTGCAAACCTGATGAACTAAGGGTATTTAACATTAGCAGATGTCAAACAAGCATGAACATAGCATAGAGCCCTGGAATACTCCACTGGTGGCCAGTCTCTTGGTGGAGGTGGTCTCTCTGATCCTGACTTCGTGGGTCCTGTCTATAAGCCAGCTGGGAATACAGCAAGTTATGTAAGGGTTTGTACCTAGCTCAGAGAGCTTGTCAACATGCCTGTGCGGGACATTGTATCAAATGTCTTAGCCAGGTCAAGATATACAGTTTGCACTGTTGTACCCCTGTCTTTTGCCTTGGTGACCCTCTGAAAGAAGTCTACCAGGTTAAATAGACATGACCTTCCCTTATCAAGGCCAACTGGTATGGGTCCAGTGTTTGTAGTTACCAGTGTTCTTGTTTATCATCTCCATGGTAATTCATTCCATGGTTTTGCAAATTAGGATTGTTAGACTGATGGGTTTGTAGTTCCCTGAGTCAGTTGATAGCTGCCCTTCTTGTGGAGGGTAATAACTGTTGTTGTCCTCCATTCATTTAGAATGTAGCCTGATTCAAAACTGTAGTTGAAAAGCTCCTCAAGTGGTCCTGAGAGATAATGTTTTAGACTGTTCAGCAGGCGGCCAAGGATATTGTCATAACCCATGCAGGCTGCGTTCTTGGGTCTAGTGAGCTCCCAGCTTCTGTTCCTTGGGTGGGAGGGTGTATCATTTTTCCATGTTGGTGAGTAAGAGATCCAGTGTGTTTGATCCTCTGGTTGGAGAGTGCACTACCTGTTCTAGTGTGTTTGTGCATTGCGCCTGTGAATTTGGAGCAGTGTACATTTCCCATTCTATACAATGGTAATTTAAGTCACCCATGAATAAGGTGTTTGGTTGGATGATGAGTGTCTCTAGTAAGTTTAGGTAAGAATCGTGAGCATCTAGGGGCATAGATGGCCTGTAGCTAGCCATGATATTGTAAGGTACTTTACGTATGGTGACTTGCATGTGTATGAGCTCAATGGTATCATCCTATTTAACCAACCTGGAGGTAGGTTTGCTGCTAACATAGATCCAAACACATCTTATGGGCATTTTATCGATAGAGTAATTAACTTGCATTGACCTTTGTCCCCAGTCTCTGATGCTGTTGGTCTAAATGTGTGGTTAGTACCATACCTTGCACTTTTGGAGTACTTTCTATGGCTTTAAACCAAATCTTGGTCACAGCACAGATGTCTACATTCTCTAGCATGAGAAGGGTGTAAAAGATGTTGAGTTTTTTGTTTATATTCTGAGCATTGAGCAGTAACACCTTAGGTTGCTTGTAGACTTGTTTACTATGTTGGTAGCGTTGTCCTTTTGGCATTGCCTAAAAAAATGCTCTAAAGGGGTAAATAAAGTTTTAGCCAATATCCAAAAGCCTAGAGGGGACTGGAACAAACATCCTTGGCAAAGCAGCATGGTCTTTTGACCATGTTCTGTCATGATGGCAGATATTGCATCCCCCCTGGAGTGACACCAGAAACTAATTATTAAAATCAATCATTTTATGTTATATTGTGGCATCATCATCAGTGAAGGTAGGATGCTGCTTAATACAAGTCTTATTCTTATCTATGACACATTTTATTTATTTATTTATTTATTTTATTTTATTTTACATTTGTTGACCGGGCTAGTCTAACTAGATATATGTCCATTTTCAGTAGAGGCCCGGGGAGATAAGCCCCAAGAACACAATTCTAATAAAAATGTTGGTACAGTACATAATTTAACAAATGATAACAGCTCATTCCACAACTATATCACAGACCTATCACATACATATAACAAACCATAAGAATGAAATCACTACAAACATTGGTATTATCTACAAGATAAAATTCTCTTATCCACATATTCCAAGAGATCCATTATGTCTCTTTTCATATAGCATTCTATGTCGGTAGAACTGACCGTAAATTCAGGGAAAGGGTCTATGAACACTCATATTATATTAGTAGAGGAAAACTTGAGAGCCCATTAGCTAGGTATTGTTTAGAATTTCAAGGGCACCATTTCAGGTTTCGTGTTATTGACTGTATTAGACCAGATATTAGGGGTAGGCCTTTTCCCTGCTTTTAGAGAAACTAGAATTGCTTTGGGAATTTAGACTTAACTCTTATCAGCCACCTGGACTGAACGAGTTTTGTTCAATAGCATGTATTTTAAAACTTAAAGAAACAGAATACCCTGATTGATAGGTTTAAATATTACTTCACCTTACTTTTTAACTTTAGCATAAAGCACTCTTTGTCTATTACTTCCTAGATTTTTTACTTTTGTATTTTTGAAAAGATGTAGTATTAGTATCAGTGAATTGTGAATCATGTTTTGTTGGACTGAAATACTCTTTTAATTTTAAAATTAGGGCTGGCCTATTAATTATGTGGTAATTAGGATTTTTACTTAAGCTTGCAATTATTCTATTTTGTACATTGTCTGATGAAGTTTAGTCAATGGACTAAACGAAAAGCACTTAACTGTCTTTTGGTTTTAATAAAGAGTGGGGTAACTGACTCGATCGTTTTTTTTGTCTCTTTTCATAAAGTCCATTAAGGTATGTCTCAGGTCATTTACACCAATATGGATTATAATAGAATCATATTTGTACCTGGGTGCAGTAACTTGAGTATGTGTGTGCATGATATTGTGGATTCTGGCTCCAGATAGGCAACTGTTATCTCCTCCTTGTCCAAACTGGTGAGATGGGTATCTGTGTGTCACACACTGGAGTCCCCAATGACATGGGTATTAGGTAAATTGTATACTTGCCTTATAGGCTTTGCACTTGGAAGACCATTGAGTGTAGGCTTAAGTGAGATACTTGCTGTTGTTTTTGATGTGTGCTTCAGTGATTGCTGAGGTATACTGCTGCCATTAAGTGACTTAGGAAATCATTGAGATTTGGGAAAGTTTATTTTAAGTGATTCCGCATACGACAATCTGTGTGTGTGTGTGTGTATGTGTGTGTGTGTGTGTGTGTGTGTGTGTGTGTGTGGGGGGGGGGGGGGGTGAATGGTATGTGTGAGGGATATAGTGTAGGTATTACCGGCAACCTCATTTGTATGCAAGATTTTTGCCACCAAGGATGTTGTGTATTTACATCTCTCACATACTGTTATTTTATTTAATGATTAACTGGTTGTCTGAGAACATGAGACAATTTCAAAATCTACCAAGCTGGACACAGAGACATTTGGAAATTGCATACTTGCGTTGTCTGGTCCTGTAATAGGGTTGGCTGTTTAGTATAAGGAATGGGTTTTAACAGGGGTCTCCTAGGGTAGTTGGTGTGGTTAAGGGCAGGATGTCATGTAATGATAGGATACGGTAATGCTATTCAACATGCAAGCTAGCTAGTCATTGCTTATTTCTTCACAATGCCACACTGTTTAATTTTCTGGACCTAGTCCTAAATCTATGGGTACATTTTACAGTCTGCATTTGCTACAATACAGGGCACTGTTAATACTGCTGCACAGTGGGCATCTCTACACAGAGAAAAAAGCTTGAAAACTGATGACTATGCCCTCTAACCAATAAATAACTACACTTTGAGCTTCCTACTGTGCTCTCCAACTCAGAGAGACCAGATAAACACCTCCTGCCACAGGATGTCTGATCCTAAAATTTCTTAATGTAAAAGCACAGCAAAAGCAGCGCTCAAGTGCAGCTTGATCAACATACAATGACCAAACAACCTTGACTAATTTGTCCTTCTGCAAAGAGGTTTGGAGGCACACAGGCTAGATGAGGTTGAAACACTGGAAAAGTGCAGCATGGGAAAAGCATGAGATGTCAGTGAGCCATTGTTCAATCACTTTGAAATTTAAAAGGACATGCAGGAGTGCTGTCACCTAAAAATACACCTGGCTCTTATAAAAGCTTGCATGCGTTGCTAAGTCTTACTGGCTGTATGAATATTACTAGTAAATCTGAAAATCTAGAAGAATAACAGAAGAAATGTAAAGCAGATATACTGTTTTATTTCTAGGTAGCTTATTTTTAGTAGTTATAGAAACAGTCTTATTAAAGACAGTGAGGCAGTGCTGTTTAGTGATGGAGAAATTAGAACTCATGGTGTATCCCAGTCTCATTGGTAGACAGTAGCATAGATCTCTTAACACAACATATGCTTCTCAAAACAGCTTCTATATCCATCTATGGGAAAGGGATAAGCAAGGCAACCTATTCAAACGTGATGCCGTATTGTGACTTTATTTTGATGAAACTGAAATTCTATATAGTTTAGCACCAGATTTCAAAGAAAATGTAAGAAATTATTATTTATTGTCTACTGGGAATGTCCAATTGGGAATCAACCGCCCTTTCAGCAGAGACCCAGAGAGAAAAGGTTTATTAACAATATTACACAGAAATTTGATCTGCAAGTAACATAAAATGCAACATAAAAAGAGTGTAATAATACAAATAGATGTATAAAGAACAACTCTGGATTGCTTTAAAATATGTCACTTCTGAGATTATTTTAAGTAATGACACTGGACAAGTGAAGATGTCATAAATGTAGTGACTGTAGGCATAGCATCAACATTAGAATGCTTAAAATATGAAATCAGGGCCTTTTAAATTATACCAGTCAGTTACAACAGTGATTGTGTCAAGCAGCATTTACATTCTTATTTATGAAGTAAGTGTGCATTTTTCTGATGTGTATGTAAGATAATGGATGACCAGTAGTTGTCTATAAGTCATATGCTTGGATAAGTCAACCCAAATAAGTTTTTTTTTTCAGGGGCAAACAGTGATGAGACCATTAGCTGTGATTAGCAACAAATCTGATTTATTGTAGCATTGTTCTAGTGCATTTTTTTAATAGCGGCATGCAGGTTGGTAACTATAGGACCATTGTACACTAGTGTGGAAGAAGGTATATTGAGGCAATATTCTTTTCCAGAAGTATCAGTGAGAGTGTGGCTAGAATTCAGAAATACAGTGGATATAAAAAGTGTACACAAGCCTGTTAAAATGCCAGGTTTTTGTGATACAAAAAATGAGACCACAATAAATAATTTCAAAACTTTTCCCACCTTTAATGTGACTTATAACCTGTACATTTCAATTGAAAAACAAACAGATCTGTTAGGGGAAAACATATAAAAAAATAAAAAATGTACAATAAGCTGGTTGCATAAGTGTGCACACCCATAAACTAATACTTCATTGAAGCACCTTTTGATTTAATTACACCATTCAGTCTTCTTGGGTACACACCTGCCATCAATTAAAGAGACTCTGATTAACCCCAAATAAAGTTCAGCTATCCTAGTAGAATTTTCCTGACATTTACTCAGTTGGCTGCTACAGCAAAAGCCATGGTTTGCAAGGTGCTTAAAAAGCATCAAAGGGATCTCATTGTTGAAAGGTATCAGTCAGGAGAAGAGTACAACAAAATTTCACAGCAGTGGATATACCATAAAACACAGTGAAAACAGTCATCAAAAAGTGGTGAAAATATGGGACAACAGTAACGTTGCAAAGAACTGGATGTCCCTTCAAAATTGATGAAAAGACAAGACAAAAACTGATCAGGGAGGCTGCCAAGAGACCTAGAGCAACAATGAAGGAGCTGCAGGAATTTCTGGCAAGTACTGGTTGTGTACTACATGTGACAACAATCTCCTGTATTCTCCATATATCTGGACTATGGGGTAGGAATGCAAGACTTAAGCCTTTTCTAACATAGAAAATCATCCAGGTCTGGCTAAAATTTGCAAAACAATACATTGTCTCCCAAAAGCATATGGGAAAATGTGTTATGGTCTGATGAGACCAAGGTTGATTTTTGGCCACAATTCTAAACGATAAATGTGGTACAAAAAACACCAAACATCACCAAAAGAACACCATACCCATGGTGAAGTATGGTGGTGGCAGTATCATGCTTTGGGGTTGCTTTTCTTCAGCTGAACTTGGGCTTTAGCTAAGGTTGAGGGAATTATGAACAGTTCCAAATACCAGCCACTTTTGGCCCAAAACCTTCAGGCATCTGCTAGAAAGCTGAAGATGAAGAGGAATTTCACCTTTCAACATGAAAATGACCCCAAACATGAATCCAAATCAACAAAAGAATGGTTTCTGCAGAAGAAAATTAAAGTTTTGGAATGGCCCAGCCAGAGCCCAGACCTAAATCCAGTAGAAAATCTGTGGGGTGACCTGAAGAAGGCTGTGCATAAGAGATGCCCTCGCAATCAGACAGATTTTGAGAGCTTTTGCAAGGGAGAGTAGGCAAAAATTGCCAAGTCAAGATGTGTCATGCTGATAGACTCCTACCCAAGAAGGCTGAATGATGTAATTAAGTCAAAAGGTGCTTCAACAAAGTATTAGTTTAAGGGTGTGCACACTTATACGACCAGCGTATTGTATGTTTTTTATTTTTTATATTTTTTCCCTAACAGATTTGTTTTTCAATTTAATTGTACAGGTTATAGGTCACATTAAAGGTGGAAACAGTTTTGAAATGATTTATTGTGGTCTTATTTGTTTTATCACAAAAACCTGGCATTTTAACAGGGATGTGTACACTTTTTATATCCACTGTAGGTTGTCAGCTACTGTAAGGCTGTGGCAAAAAGGGCCTTTTTACATGATCATGGGAAACAGTGATCCTTTGGTATCAGCAACAACGAGGAATGACCTAATTATCAACTAATCTGCATTCCTTTGAATTACACAGTCATTACGACAAGTGCTAGCAAGCACTTTGGTGTGTTAGTCACTGCCTGGGGTCCATGCACCACATCTGCACAGACATGCCCCCTCATTCATTCCCATACACGTATCCAGGTATCCAAGCACAGTTACATACAAACAAACATGGACACATCTCCTTAGCTCTCAACTTCTCCCGAATGACCACAACATCAGTGAATAGCCTCTTGCAGTGAAGGTGTCCTTATCATGGAAAAATGCATTCCATTCATAATGCCAGAAATTATAGTTTCCTATGTTTTAGTCTTCATGTGCAGTTTCTTGCTGCAATACTTGTTGTTCTATAAACTTTTTAAGTGATTTGATGTAGTATTTAAAAGCTGCTACTAATGTCTAATGCCTCTCTCATATTATAGCTGTTACTCGTTATT
Source organism: Protopterus annectens (assembly GCF_019279795.1). NCBI lineage: Eukaryota > Metazoa > Chordata > Ceratodontiformes > Protopteridae > Protopterus > Protopterus annectens. The sequence continues at coordinate 723,823,090 of NC_056725.1, read as the reverse complement.
CTAGGGAAAGTTGAGAAGTATGGAAGTCCATCCTCCTCACACACAAACACATACACGGATACTATCAGTACATCAAGCACACACACCCTTTAACAAATGTACTTGCACACACACTCACCCTTTCAACTATAAAAACACATGTATACCTACCCTACCTATCCCCTAATTAATCCCTACAAGGTTACTAAGGAGGCTAAGATAAAGCCCTAAATCTGTCCTTCCCTGTTCTTTTTCCCCAAACAAAGCTGTAGAGTAGGTCAATAGAGGAAGGGATAATCTCAAAAGACTAGGCAAATGATAAAGTAGTGCCAATCCATAATTTGATGTAAAAATACTATAGAGTATAACATAAAAATACCTTACAAAAAGTTTAATGATACAATTAGGTGCATATACAATAATTCTGGATTGTTTTAGAACATATCAATTGTGAAGTTATGTTAAGTAACCACACTGGGTGAGTGAAGATGACTTAAATTTAGTGATTGTGGGTGTAGTACCAAGCAACATTAGTATGCTTACAATTTGAAGTCAGTGACCTATAAATTATACCAGTCGCATACATATGCCAACACAGAGGCACTATCAGTACATCAAGCACAATTCCCCCTAGCAATCACACTTATACACACACCGCTCACCCATTCACGCATACACTCTCACACACACACACACACACACACACACACACACACACACACACACACACACACACACACACACACACACACACACACACACACACACACACCTAACTAACCCCAGAAAAAATTATGACAAGTGATTTTTTTATTATCTATGACAGTGTAACAGTTAAAGTAGAGAGACTGTGCGTGATCAAAGTTAGCAAAATCAAAGCCTTTAGCAGAGCCAACACAATTTTGAAATGAGATAATTCATGGTAGGCAGCAAAATGGCCAAATGGGTTGAAAAATGGCTATAAAAGAGAAGACAGGTGGTAGGGGACAGGGAGAAGGTCAGAAGAAGTGACCAATGGAATACCACTGTAATGAAGCTGAATTCCTGTCCTGTTCATCATGTTTCTATCAGACACAAAGGACTGAAAATGGTAGAGAACCTCCTTGCGAGTAACACTAAAACAGGGGCACATATGATGGACAGAAGAGAAGCAACATAAGAGGGACTATTGGGGCTAGCAGTCTGGTCAGAAAGGAAGTAGTTACAGTGCAGTAACAAGAAACGCACCTGGTAATGGCAACCAGAGAAACAACAGTGTAATAAACATAATGAACAGAGCCATCAGAATGAGGAACTGAGGGCAATCATAATGGCTGTTCATATCACCAGTGTGTTGTGTGTTGTATTTGTGTCTGCCAAAAGACCATGGGAGTTAGATACAATTATAAATTGTGGACACTTTGGCAGACAGTAAAGGGAAAGTGACCCTAGGCCATTAAAGAAGATGAAAAAAAAATCTGATATGTCAGTAAGGACTATGGATAAGAATGCACAGAAAAAAAGAGAATGAAAGAATTAACTCTTTACTACCTAGACCTAAGAATGTGGAAGGGAAGATGCCATCTGTGTCCCTAAACTGCTAAATAGATACAATAAAGTACTGGTCCTGAGAATGGGTGATTGAAAATGGAAGAGAGGGTATAATATGATGTTAGAAATTCCCAGTTTTAATTAGATCATGGGGACTACCAAGAGTAGGGGATTACACGCTGCTGTATTAGTACTGATTAACCATAATAAATGGAGCTCTGCTGCTGACTTAGTATCAGTGAATGAATGAAGTATCCCTGTAACTCAACAAGTGACTAAAGTGTATCTTTGTGTTGCACAAATTAAAAAAATAGGAAGATAGCATGACTCCAACCTTAGTACCAGCTGTCTATGGCATTTCCATACTGAATGAAAGGCTGTTTATGATATAGTTTCCTTTGGCGTAGCCAGAAGTTTCCCCTTATATATTTTGACTTGTATTGCAAGTCATTTCTGAGAAAAACATTTGCATGCTATTATTCTGCTAGACATTTTGACAAACTCCTGGCATATTTGGTGCTGGGCGTGCAAATGGTCTACATTGATCAGAGTTCTACTTCAGAAAGCAAACATAAATAAATAAATAAATAACATAATAATAGTTGCTGGTCATGAGCAGTAATACATGAGAAGTGATGAATGAATGCAAAGATTCTTCTGTACTTTGATCATTTGCTCCATCTGCTGGAGGAAGGTGGGAAAAGTTAAAAGCACACATCTCCACTACCCATTTCTAAAAGTTAATAGCACACATCTCCACTACCCATTTGTAAAAGTTCATAGCACAAATCTCCACTACCTGTTTCTAAAAGTTAATAGCACACATCTCCACTACCCATTTCTAAAAGTTAATAGCACACATCTCCACTACCCATTTGTAAAAGTTCATAGCACAAATCTCCACTACCTGTTTCTAAAAGTTAATAGCACATATCTCCACTAAATATTTCAAAAAGTTAATAGACACATCTCTACTACCTGTTTCTAAAAGTTAAAAGCATACATCTCCACTATTCATTTCTAAAAGTTAATAGACACATATCCAGTACCCATTTCTAAAATATTAATAGCACACATCTCCACTACCCATTTCTAAAAGTTAAAAGCACACATCTCCACTATCCATTTCTAAAAGTTAATAGACACATATCCAGTACCCATTTCTAAAATATTAATAGCACACATCTCCAGTACCCATTTCTAAAAATTATTAGCACACATCTCCACTACCTGTTTCTAGAAGTTCACTTATTGAAAATGATGGAAGCAACTCTCCTCAACCTTGGAAACTGAAAGAAAGGTCACCAGCTGAAGAAATATAATGAAAGATTTAAAATAAAATTTTAATGTTTTAAGCTTCCAAGAGCTTTTCGTCAGCATAAATACACCAACTTCATCAGAAAATGAAGAAAATGTAAAAGTAGTATAACTACCTTCTACTAAAAATGTTTACGCCCAACACAATATAAAAACAATATAAAAACATATGTATATAAACAATATAAAAACAGTAAGAATTTTAGACTGGTTTCACCAGTTGTTTTTGCACTTTGTTGATATTTATTTTCCTTATTTTCCTTACATACTATTCTTCTACTTCAGTATTTTATACTTATAAAAATGTTGTCAGTGTAGAGTAGGTTTTCACTAGATTCGAGTAAAACTTGATTTTGAAAACATACAGAAGGTTAGGCTGTCTATAATGTTTGAATATATGTAAGCATTTTGTATTTGTATATTAGTAACATGTTAGTTTTTTTTTGCATAGTAGTAGATAGGATTGATTTATTAGAAATCATACATATTCACCATTGCTTAATATTTTTCATTGTATTCTTATTGTTTTTATATTGTGCTGGGCGTAAACATTTTTAGTAGAAGGTAATTATATTACTTATAAGGCATTTTTAATGATAATTGTTAACTGTATTTAAGGGGAAGGTGTTTAGTGATGTTGTTTCCGTTTTCTTCATTTTCTGATGAAGTTAAAGCTAGTGGAAGCTTAAAGCATTAAAATTTTATTTTAAATCTTTCATTATATTTCTTCAGCTGGTGACCTTTTTTTCAGTTTCCGAAGTTGAGGAGAGTTGTTTCCATCATTTTCAATAAGTGGAGTATCTTTTCTTTGCTGCAGTTTGTTTGTTGGTTCGTGTGCGATGGAAACTCCCCCTTTGCTCTCGTCCGGATCTCCTACGGAGGAAGAAGCAGTGAGTTTAACTCAGTTATTAGAGGTACTAACTCTAAATACACTTTTCGAGCATTTGGATGGTTTCATTGGATCACAGCAGAGTCCTAAAGTCATCACCTTTGGTTCCGGTATTGAAAACAATGTTAATTTTAATCACCCAGCTTGCACAATGAAGTTATTTCTTCCTGGGATGTTCCTAGCCACTCCAGAGAAGAACACCATGATGGTCTACCTATGACTAATGGCCCTGTCTGTGAATTGATTTCTACTTGTCCTTCCAGACTAATTCCTTCTGTGCAGAGTGTTTCTGAGCTGTTCAATTTAGACCAGTGGTTATGTCGTCCTTTTTCCCTTCAGGGAAATCAAGACAGCAGTATGGTCGAGCAAGGAATGTCTGACGTTGTTGATTTACCATCTAAACTCAATTTGTTCAACCAAAACTTAATGAAACTGCTTAAAATAAAGTTGGAAATAGCCTATTTTAATGAATGGAGCCAGGCTAAAGTGGTACCAAAGGGGCTTAAGTCCTGGCAGTACCCTACAGGGCTAGTCAAAGGATCGGCTTTCCATACAGATTAAATTAATCTTTTTGACTAACATGGGTTTGAGCTGTTAAATTGTATAAGCAGCCACTATCAACAGGCTGCGGATGCTTTAACTGTAACCACTACTAAACTAGATGAAGAAATAAAGAATGACTTGAACTTTTATTGTTATCGATTTGACTATGAACGGTCGTTCAACAGTATCGACCAGTTCATAAATAAAATTACAGCTAATAAAATAAAGAAACTACAGAGGGATATCAAGGCATATAAAGATGGCTCTGCCTATCCTAAGCCACCTTCTTCTCAAGGCAATTTTTTGTCTCCTAGTTTTAATCTACCTGATGGACCTAATCCAAATGATGTAAGATCAGGATCGAGACCTAGTGGTTTCACGAATGCTTTTGTGGACAGTATGGATTCTAGTGAAACGGTCCAACGTAGTGACCGTTTGGCGGCTCAAAACAGTTCCACAACTTTTATCCAGGTGACAGAGAAAGCAAATTTTCAGAATCTAGCCTCGCTACACCCCATCCATCAGGGTCGAAAGACCAGGAACAGGTCGAGGAACAGGAGGAATTAATGGGACCCCCTATCCCAGTTGACCTGGTTCCATATAAATCTTGTGTTATTATAACAAATTCTGAACTGGACTTTAAAATTTACAATTTTTCTGACTTTCATTTTACTTATGAATTAGTGGAACTGCTAGCTAAGGGTCTAACTTTTGTCCCTTCTAAAAAGGCAGACTTAGCTAGAACTATACTAGATTTAAAAATGTTCATCAGAAAATTAAATTTGCAATTTTTACTAGGTAATGTTAGTAAGGAATTAGATTCTTCTTCTTTTTCTGTACCCAGTACTTACAATTCGCCTTTATGTCCGGTTTTGGCATTGTTTGAACAGATCAGTGAGTTTGATATTTGTCATCATTTTGAACACATTTCTGAGAAAAAAGAGTGGAGATTTAATATCAGCAAGGAAGCTCTATTAGAGTTATTGTGTAGTGCTCCAGTCAGGGTTATGAAACCCGACAAAATGGGTGGTCTAGTGGTGATGAACAATGAGGATTACATTAGCAGAATGGAGATTATTTTATCCTCGGAGACCTACTTAGACGTTTCCAAGAATGAGTTGAATATAGGTCTCTCTAGAATCTCTTCCTATTACAATGACATGTTCATCAATAACACACTAGATTTGAATTTATACAATTATATAGCTACACCTGTGTCCAAAGTACCCATCATTTTTGGGGCTCCCAAAGTCCATAAAAATCTTGTGGATCCTCCCCTGCAACCCTTGGGAAGTGCAAGAGGGAGTATAACATATTTAAGTGCAAAAGTAGTAGATTCCATACTGAAAAAACATGTGGCAAGTGAATCTCAGATATCCAAGGATTCTTGGTCCGTCCTGGCCAGAGTTAATCAAATTCATTATAGCGTCGACAGTCATTTCTTGACTGTAGACGTAAAGGATCTATATTCCTCCATCCCTCATTCGATGGCTTTGGATTGGATTCCAGTCATGATGAGTTCCAAGGGGGCCCCAAATGAAGAGATCCAATTGGTGAGTGAATTATTAGACATAATTTTGTCTAGTAATTATGTCCCTTTCAATAATAAATTTTTCCTTCAAAAAATAGGGGTACCGATGGGTTCCCCCGTGGAACCAGTGTAGCTAACCTGGTCATGGCTTTTTGGGAAAGACAATTTGTCTTTACCAATCCCATTTTCCAGGATAGAGTTATACACATGTTTCTTGGATGACATTTTCATCATCCTGAAAGGAGACAGTGAGCAAGTCGAGCTTCTCTTGGATTCCTTCAATACTTCCATAGAATTTTTGAAGTTCACATCTAGTTTTGAGAGGGATAAGATCTCATACCTAAACGTGGAACTATCGAAGGACCTAAGTTGTAATTCTTTTATTGCTAGGATACATTGAAAAGAAACTTTTTCGAACAGTTATTTGCAATTCAACAGTTGTCACCCTTTTAGCCAGAAAAAAATCTATTATTAAGGGTCAACTGGTAAGAGTCGCTAGAATGGTCACTAGGGAGAGTGACTTTGTGGAAGAATGTAGTTTTATGGAAAGTCTCTTCCTTAAAAGATGATACCTGAAGGAGCTTATTGTGGACTTAATTTTTGAGGTCCAAAACAAATGAATATCAGGTTTTTATACTCCCATTTTAAACCCTGTCAACCTAATAGGGGAAGTTTCCAATCTTAGTCCAAAAGTCAAGAAATTGCATCCTTGTAGTTTTATTTTAACTTATAGCATGGATGTTAAGGAAATTATTTCCATCCTTCATAAAAACTGGAATTTGATCATGCAGGAAGGCTGTATTTGGGAAAACTGAATGGAAACACCTAAGATAACCTTTAGAAGAGGTCTAAATTAAAAAAAAACATATTAGAGAGAAAATCTAAGATTGCAGATGCCAGAGTTCGTATGTTTAAATACAATATGTATCCTTATTGCAGGTACATTTGCACGGGATCTACCTCTCATCTCCATAAACTGTTTCTAAAAGTGAATAGCACACATCTCCACTACCCATTTCTAAAAGTCAATAGACACATTTCCAGTAACCATTTCCAAAAGTTAATAGCACACATCTCTACTACCTGTTTCTAATTGTTAATAGACACATCTCCAGTAACCATTTCTAAAACTTAATAGCACACACCTTCACTACCTGTTATTAAAAGTTAACAGCATACATCTCCACTATCTGTTTCTAAAAGTTAATAGCACAAATCTCCACTTCTCGTTCCTATAAGTTAATAGCACACATCTCCAGTACCCATTTCTAAAAATTAATAGCACACATCTCCACTACCTGTTTCTAAAAGTAAATAGCAAACAGCTCCACTGCCTGTTTCTAAAAGTTAATAGCACACACCTCCACCACCTATTTTTAAAAGTTAATAGACACATCTCTAGTACCCATTCCTAAACGTTAATAGCACACATCTCCACTACCTGTTTCTAAAGGTTAATACCACAAATCTCCACTACACATTTCTAAACGTTAATAGCACTCATCTCCACTACCCATTTCAAAAAGTTAATAGCATACATCTCCACTGCCCAATTCTAAAATTTAATAGACACATCTCCAGTACCCATATTGAAAAATTAAAACCACACATCTCCACTACCGGTTTCAAAAATGTAATAGAACACATCTTCACTACTCATTTCTAAAAGTTGATCGCACACATCTCTGCTACTCATTTCCAAAGGTAAATAGCACATTTCCACTACCCATTTCTAAATGTTAATAGACGCATCTCCAGTACCCATTTCTAAAATTAGTAGCCCACATCTCCACTAGCTGTTTCTAAAAGTTAATAGACATATCTGGAGTACCCATTCCTAAAACTTAATAGACACATCTCCACTACCTGTTATTAAAAGTTAATAGCATACATCTCCACTATGCGTTTCTAAAAGTTAATAGACACATCTCCACTATGCATTTCTAAAAGTTAATAGCACACATCTCTAATACCCATTTCTAAAAGTTAATAGCACACATCTCCAGTAACCATTTCTAAAAGTAATAGATACATCTACAGTTCCCATTTCTAAAAAATAATAGCACACATCTCCACTGTTTCTAAAAGTAAATAGCAAATATCTCCACTACCTGTTTCTAAAAGTTAATAGCACACATCTTCACTGCCCATTTTTAAAACTTAATAGACACATCTCGAGTACCCATTTCTAAAAATTAGTAGCACACATGTCCACTACCTGTTTCTAAAAGTTTAATAGACATATCTCCAATATCCATTTCTAAAACTTAATACACACATCTCCACTACCTGTTAATAAAAGTTAATAGCACACATCTTCACTACCCATTTCTAAAAGTTAATAGATACATTTCCAGTACCCATTTCTATAAATTAATAGCAAACATCTCCACTACCTGTTTCTAAAAGTTAATAGCACAAATTTCCACTTCCCATTTCTAAACGTTAATAGTACACATCTCCACTAACCATTTCTAAAAGTTAATAACACAAATCTCCACTACCTATTTCTAAGAGTTAATAGCACACATCTCCACTTCCCATTGCTAAAAGCTAATAGACACATCTCAGTACCCATTTATAAAAGTTAATAAACACATTTTCAGTACCCATTTCTAGAAATTAATAGCACACATCACCACTACCCATTTCTATCTCCACTACCTGTTTCTAAAAGTTAATAGCACACATCTACACTACCTGATTGTAAAAGTTAATAGACACATCACCAGTTCCCATTTATAAAACTTAATAGCACACATCTCCACTAACTATTATTAAAACTTAATAGCATACATCTTCACTACGCGTTTCTAAAAGTTAATAGACACATATCCAGTACCCATTTCTAAAAATTAATAGCATACATCTCCACTACCTGTTTCTAAAAGTTAATGGCAAACACCTCCACTATCTGTTTCTAAATGTTAATAGCACAAATCTCCACTACACATTTCTAAACATTAATATCACACATCTCCAGTACCCTTTTTAAAAGTTAATAGCACACATCTCCACTACCCATTTCTAAAAGTTAATAGACACATCTCCAGTGCCTATTTCTAAAAATTAATAGCACAAATTCTCCACTACCTGTTTCTACAAGTTAAAAGCACACATCTCCACTACCTATTTCTAAAAGTTAATAGCACACATCTCTGCTACCCATTTCCAAAGGATAACAGCACATCTCCACGACCCATTTCTATAAATTAATAGCACACATCTCCACTACCTGTTTCTAAAAGCTAATAGCACACATCTCCACTACCTGTTTCTAAAAGTTAATAGCACACATCACTACCAATTTCTAAAAGTTAATAGAGACATCTCCAGTACCCGTTTCTAAAAATTAGTAGCACACATCTCCACTACCTGTTTCTAAAAGTTAATAGCACACATCTCCACTACCCATTTCTAAAAGTTAATAGAGACATCTCCAGTACCGTTTCTAAAAAAAATTAGTAGCACTCATCTCCACTAACTGTTTTTAAAAGTTAATAGACACATCTCCAGTACCAATTTCTAAAACTTAATAGCACACATCTCCACTATCCATTTCTAAAAGTTAGTAGAAACATCTCCAGTACCTGTTTCTAAAAATTAGTAGCTCACGTCTACACTAGCTGTTTCTAAAAGTTAATAGACACATCTCCAGTACCAATTTCTAAAACTTAATAGCACACATCTCCACTACCTGTTTCTAAAAGTTAATAACACAAATCTCCACTACCCATTTCTAAAAGTTAATAGCCCACATCTCTACTACCCATTTCTAAAAGTTAACAGAACACATCACCATTACCCATTTCTAAAATTTAATAGACACATCATCTGTACCCATTTCTAAAAATTAATAGCACACATCTCCACTATCTGTTTCTAAACGTTAATAGCAAACATCTTCACTACCTGTTTCTAAAAGTTAATAGACACATTTCCAGTAACCATTTCTAAAACTTAATAGCACACATCTCCACTACCTGTTATTAAAAGTTAATAGCATACATCTCCACTATCTGTTTCTAAAAGTTAATAGACACATCTACAGTAACCATTTCTAAAACTTAATAGCACACATCTCCACTACCTGTTATTAAAAGTTAATAGCATACATCTCCACTATCTGTTTCTAAAAGATAATAGCACACATCTCCACTACCCATTTCTAAAAGTTAATAGAGACATCTCCAGTACCGTTTCTAAAAAAAATTAGTAGCACTCATCTCCACTAACTGTTTTTAAAAGTTAATAGACACATCTCCAGTACCAATTTCTAAAACTTAATCATTTCTAAAAGTTATAGAGACATCTAAAGTTAATAGACACATCTCCAGTACCAATTTCTAAAACTTAATAGCACACATCTCCACTATCCATTTCTAAAAGTTAATAGAGACATCTCCAATACCTGTTTCTAAAAATTAGTAGCTCACATCTACACTAGCTGTTTCTAAAAGTTAATAGACACATCTCCAGTACCAATTTCTAAAACTTAATAGCACACATCTCCACTACCTGTTTCTAAAAGTTAATAACACAAATCTCCACTACCCATTTCTAAAAGTTAATAGCCCACATCTCTACTACTCGTTTCTAAAAGTTAACAGAACACATCACCATTACCCATTTCTAAAATTTAATAGACACATCATCTCTACCCATTTCTAAAAATTAATAGCACACATCTCCACTATCTGTTTCTAAATGTTAATAGCAAACATCTTCACTACCTGTTTCTAAAAGTTAATAGACACATTTCCAGTAACCATTTCTAAAAGTTAATAGCACACATCTCTACTACCTGTTTCTAAAAGTTAATAGACACATCTCCAATACCCACTTCTAAAACTTAATAGCACACATCTCCACTACCTGTTATTAAAAGTTAATAGCATACATCTCCACTATCTGTTTCTAAAAGTTAATAGACACATCCACAGTAACCATTTCTAAAACTTAATAGCACACATCTCCACTACCTGTTATTAAAAGTTAATAGCATACATCTCCACTATCTGTTTCTAAAAGATAATAGCACACATCTCCACTACCCATTTCTAAAAGTTAACAGAGACATCTCCAGTACCATTTCTAAAAAAAATTAGTAACACTCATCTCCACTAACCGTTTTTAAAAGTTAATAGACACATCTCCAGTACCAATTTCTAAAACTTAATAGCACACATCTCCACTATCCATTTCAAAAAGTTAGTAGAAACATCTCCAGTACCTGTTACTAAAAATTAGTAGCTCACGTCTACACTAGCTGTTTCTAAAAGTTAATAGACACATCTCCAGTACCAATTTCTAAAACTTAATAGCACACATCTCCACTACCTGTTTCTAAAAGTTAATAACACAAATCTCCACTACCCATTTCTAAAAGTTAATAGCCCACATCTCTACTACCCGTTTCTAAAAGTTAACAGAACACATCACCATTACCCATTTCTAAAATTTAATAGACACATTATCTGTACCCATTTCTAAAAATTAATAGCACACATCTCCACTATCTGTTCCTAAACGTTAATAGCAAACATCTTCACTACCTGTTTCTAAGAGTTAATAGACACATTTCCAGTAACCATTTCTAAATGTTAATAGCACACATCTCCACTATCTGTTTCTAAAAGATAATAGCACAAATCTCCACTACCCATTTCTAAATGTTAATAGACACATCTCCAGTACCCATTTCTAAAAGTTAATAGAGACATCTTCAGTACCCGTTTCTAAAAATTAGTAGCACATATCTCTACTACCTGTTTCTAAACGTTAATAGCAAACATCTTCACCACCTGTTTCTAAAAGTTAATAGACACATCTCCAGTAACCATTTCTAAAAGTAAATAGCACACATCTCCACTACCCATTTCTAAAAGTTAATAGCACACATCTCCACTACCCATTTCTAAAAGTTAGTAGCACAAATCTTCACTACCCATTTCTAAAAGTTAATAGCACAAATCCCCACTTCTCATTTCTAAAAGTTAATAGACACAACTCCAGTACCCATTTCTAAAAATTAATAGCACACATCTCCACTACCTGTTGCTAAAGGTTAATACCACAAATCTCCACTACATGTTTCTAAACGTTAATAGCACTCATCTCCACTGCCCATTTCAAAAAGTTAATAGCACACATCTCCACTACCCATTTCTAAAATTTAATAGACACATCTCCAGTACCCATATAAAAAATTAAAAGCACACATCTCCACTACCTGTTTCAAAAATCTAATAGAACACATCTTCACTGCTCATTTCTAACAGTTAATAGCAAACATCTCTGCTACCCATTTCCAAAGGTTAATAGCACATCTCCACTACCCATTTCTAAACGTTAATAGACACATTTCCACCACCCATTTCTAAAAGTTAATAGACACATCTCCAGTACCAATTTCTTAAAATTAGTAGCACACATCTTCACTACCTGTTTCTAAAAGCTAATGGTACACATCTTCACTACTCATTTCTAAAAGTTAATAGCACACATCTCCACTACCTGTTATTAAAAGTTAATAGCATAAATCTCAACTATGCATTTCTAAAAGTTAATAGACATATCTCTACTTCCCGTTTCTAAAAGTTAATAGCACACATCTCCAGTACCTATTTCTAAAAATTAATAGCACACATCTCCACTACCTGTTTCTAAAAGTTAATAGCAAACATCACCACTACCTTTTTCTAAAAGTTAATAGCACACATCTCCACCACCCATTTCTAAAAGTTAATAGACATATCTCCAGTACCCGTTTCTAAAAATTAGTAGCACATATCTCTACTACCTGTTTCTAGACGTTAATAGCAAACATCTTCACCACCTGTTTCTAAAAGTTAATAGACACATCTCCAGTAACCATTTCTAAAAGTAAATAGCACACATCTTTACTACCCATTTCTAAAAGTTAATAGCACTCATCTCCACTGCCCATTTCAAAAAGTTAATAGCACACATCTCCACTACCCATTTCTAAAATTTAATAGACACATCTCCAGTACCCATATAAAAAATTAAAAGCACACATCTCCACTACCTGTTTCAAAAATCTAATAGAACACATCTTCACTGCTCATGTCTAACAGTTAATAGCAAACATCTCTGCTACCCATTTCCAAAGGTTAATAGCACATCTCCACTATCCATTTCTAAACGTTAATAGACACATTTCCACCACCCATTTCTAAAAGTTAATAGACACATCTCCAGTACCAATTTCTTAAAATTAGTAGCACACATCTTCACTACCTGTTTCTAAAAGCTAATTGTACACATCTTCACTACTCATTTCTAAAAGTTAATTGCACACATCTCCTCTACCTGTTATTAAAAGTTAATAGCATAAATCTCCACTATGCATTTCTGAAAGTTAATAGACCCATCTCTACTTCCCGTTTCTAAAAGTTAATAGCACACATCTCCAGTACCTATTTCTAAAAATTAATAGCACACATCTCCACTACCTGTTTCTAAAAGTTAATAGCAAACATCACCACTACCTTTTTCTAAAAGTTAATAGCACACATCTCCACCACCCATTTCTAAAAGTTAATAGACATATCTCCAGTACCCGTTTCTAAAAATTAATAGCACACATCTCCACTACCTGTTTCTAAAAGTTAATAATACAGATTTCCACTACCCGTTTCTAAATGTTAATAGTACACATCTACCCTACACATTTCTAAAAGTTAATAACACACATCTCCACTACCCATTTCTAAACGTTAATAGCACTCATCTCCACTACCCATATCTAAAAATTATTAGACACATTTACTTTACCCATTTCTACAGATTAATAGCACACATCACCACTACCTGTTTCTAAAAGTTAATAGCACACATCCCCACTATAAATTTCTAAAAGTTAATAGATACATCTCCAATAACCATATCTAGAAATTAATAGGACACACCTCCACTTCCTGTTTCTAAAAGTTAATAGCACACATCACCACTACCCGTTTTTAAAAGTTAATAGCACACATCCCCACTATAAATTTCTAAAACTTAATAGATACATCTCCAATAACCATATCTAGAAATTAATAGGACACATCTCTACTACCTGTTTCTAAAAGTTAATAGCACACATCACCACTACAAGTTTTTAAAAGTTAATAGCACACATCCCCACTATAAATTTCTAAAAGTTAATAGATACATCTCCAATAACTATATCTAGAAATTAATAGGACACATCTCCACTACCTGTTTCTAAAAGTTAATAGCACACATCACCACTACCCATTTTTAAAGTTAATAACACACATCCCCACTATAAATTTCTAAAAGTTAACAGATACATCTCCAATAACCATATCTAGAAATTAATCGGACACATCTCCACTACCTGTTTCTAAAGGTGACTAACACACATCACCACTACCTGTTTCTAAAATTTAATAGCACACATCTCCACTACCTGTTTCTAAAAGTTAATAGACACATCTCCACTACCCATTTCTAAAAGATAATAGATACATCTCCAGTACCCATTTCTAAAAATTAATAGCACACATCTCCACTACCTGTTTTTAAAGGTTAATACCATAAATCTCCACTACACATTTCAAAACGTTAATAGCACTCATCTCCACTACCCATTTCTAAAATAGCACTCATCTCCACTACCCATTTCAAAAAGTTAATAGCACACATCTCCACTACCTGTTTCTAAAAGTTAATAGCACACATCTGCATTACCCATTTCTAAAGGATAATAGACACATCTCCAGTACCCGTTTCTAAACAATAGTAGCACACATATCCACTATCTGTTTCTAAAAGCTAATAAAACACATCTTCACTACTCATTTCTAAAAGTTTATAGCACACATCTCTGCTACCCATTTCAAAATGTTAATCGCTCATCTCCACTACCCTTTTATTAAAGTTAATAGACACATTTCCAGTACCCATTTCTAAAAATTAATAGCACACATCTCCATTAGCTGTTTCTAAAAGTTAATAGCACAAATCTTCACTACACGTTTCAAAATGTTAAAAGCACACATCTCCACTACACTTTTTAAGTTAGTAACACACATCTCCACTACCCATTTCTAAATGTTAATAGCACACATTTACACTACCTGTTTCTAAATGTTAATAGCACACATCTACACTACCCATTTCTAAAAGTTAATAGACACATCTCCAGTACCCATACCTAAAAATTAATAGCACACATCTCCACTACCTGTTTCTAGAAGCTAATAGCACAGATCTTCACCACTCATTTCTAAAAGTTAATAGCAGACATCTATGCTACCCATTTCTAAAGGTTAATTGCACATCTCCACTACCCATTTCTATAAGTTAATAGACAAATCTCCTGTACCCATATCTAAAAATTAATAGAACACATCTCCACTACCTTTTTCTAAAAGTTAATAGCACACATCTACACTACTTGTTTCTAAAAGTTAAAAGCACACATCTCCACTTCCCATTTCTAAAGGTTAATAGACACATCTCCAGTACCCGTATCTAAAAATTAGTAGCACACAACTCCACTACCTGTTTCTAAAAGCTTATAGCACACATCTTCACTACTCATTTCTAAAAATTCATAGCACGCATCTCCATTACCTGTTTCTAAAAGTTAATAGCGAACATCTCCACTACCTGTTTCTAAAAGTTAATAGTGCACATCTCCACAACCCATTTTTAAAAGTTAATAGACACATCTCCAGTACCCGATTCTAAAAATTAATAACACACATCTCCACTACCTGTTTCTAAAAGTTAATAGCACAGATTTCCACTACCCATTTCTAAACATTAACAGCACACATCTCCGCTACCCATTTCTAAAAGTTAATAACATACATCTCCACTACCTATTTATAAAAGTTAATAGCACACATCTCCACTACCCATTTCTAAAAGTTAATAGACACATTTCCAGTACCCATTTCTACAAATTAATAGCACACATCTCCACTACCTGTTTCTAAAAGTTAATAGCACAAATCTCCACTACCCGTTTCTAAACGTTACTAGCACACATCTCCACTACCCATTTCTAAAAGTTAATAGCACACATCTCCACTAGCAATTGTTAAAAGTTAATAGACACATCTCCAGTACCCATTTCAAAAATTAATAGCACACATCTCCACTACCTGTTATTATAAGTTAATAGTATACATCTCCACTACGCGTTTCTAAAAGTTAATAGCACACATCTCCACTACCTGTTATTATAAGTTAATAGCACACATCTCCACTACACATTTATAAATGTTAATAGCACACATCTCCAATACCCATTTCTAAAAGTTAATAGACACATCTCTAGTACCTGTTTCTAAAAATTACTAACACACATCTCCACCACCCATTTCTAAAGGTTAATAGACACATCTCCAGTACCCATTTCTAAAAATTAGTAGCACACATCTCCACTACCTGTTTCTAAAAGCTAATTGTACACATTTTCACTACTCATTTCTAAAAGTTAATAGCACACATCTCCACTACCTGTTATTAAAAGTTAATAGCATAAATCTCCACTATGCATTTCTAAAAGTTAATAGCACACATCTCCAGTACCTATTTCTAAAAATTAATAGCACACATCTCCACTACCTGTTTCTAAAAGTTAATAGCAAACATCACCACTACCTTTTTCTAAAAGTTAATAGCACACATATCCACCACCCATTTCTAAAAGTTAATAGACACATCTCCAGTACTCATTTCTAAAAATTAATAGCACATATCTCCACTACCTGTTATTAAAAGTTAATAGCATAAATCTCCACTATGCATTTCTAAAAGTTAATAGACACATCTCCAGTACCCATTTCTAAAAATTAATAGCACAGATCTCCACTACCTATTTCTAAAAATTAATAGCACACATCTCCACTACCTGTTTCTAAAAGTTAATAGCAAACATCACCACTACCTGTTTCTAAAAGTTAATAGCACACATCTCCACTAGCAACTGCTAAAAGTTAATAGACACATCTCCAGTACCCATTTTAAAAATTAATAGCACACATCTCCACTACTTGTTATTATAAGTTAATAGCATACATCTTCACTACGTGATTCTAAAAGTTAATAACACACATCTCCACGACCTGTTTTTCAAAGTTAATAGCACAAATCTCCACTACCCATTTCTAAAAGTTAATAGCACACATCTCCACTACCTGTTTCTAAAAGTTAAAAGCAAACATCTCCACTACCTGAACTACCCATTTCTAAAAGTTAATAGACACATCTCCAGTACCTGTTTCTAAAAATTACTAACACACATCTCCACTACATGTTTTTAAAAGTTTTTCGCACAAATCTGGACTACACATTTCTAAACATTAATAGCACACATCTCTAATACCCGTTTTTAAAAGTTAATAGCACACATCCCCACTATCCATTTCTAAGAATTAATAGACACAGCTCCAATAACCATATCTAGAAATTAATAGCACACATCTACACTACCTGTTTTTAAAAATTAATAGACACATCTCCAGTACCAGTTTCTAAAAAGTAGTAGCACACATCTCTACCACCTGTTTCTAAAAGCTAACACACATCTTCACTACTCATTTCTAAAAGTTAAAAGCACACATCTATTCTACCAATTTCCAAAGTGTAATAGCACATCTCCACTACCCATTTCTATAAGTTAATAGACAAATCTCCAGTACACATATCTAAAAATTAATAGCACATATCTCCACTACCTGTTTCTAAATGTTAATAGCACACATCTCCACTACCCATTTCTAAAAGTTAATAGCACACATCTCCACTACCTGTTTCTAAAAGTTAAAAGCAAATATCTCCACTGCCTGTTTGTAAAAGTTAATAGCACACATCTCCACTACCCATTTCTAAACGTTAATAGACACATCTCCAGTACCTGTTTCTAAAAATTACTAACACACATCTCCACTACCTGTTTCTAAAACTTTTTCGCACAAATCTGGACTACACATTTCTAAACATTAATAGCACACATCTCTAATACCTGTTTTTAAAAGTTAATAGCACACATCCCCACTATCCATTTCTAAGAATTAATAGACACATCTCCAATAACCATATCTAGAAATTAATAGCACACATCTCCACTACCTGTTTTTAAAAGTTAATAGACACATCTCTAGTACCAGTTTCTAAAAAGTAGTAGCACACATCTCCACCACCTGTTTCTAAAAGCTAATAACACACATCTTCACTACTCATTTCTAAAAGTTAAAAGCACACATCTATTCTACCAATTTCCAAAGTGTAATAGCACATCTCCACTACCCATTTCTATAAGTTAATAGACAAATCTCCAGTACACATATCTAAAAATTAATAGCACATATCTCCACTATCTGTTTCTAAATGTTAATAGCACACATCTACACTACCTGTTTCTAAATGTTAATAGCACACATCTACACTACCTGTTTCTAAAAGTTAATAGACACATCTCCAGTACCCATATCTAAACATTAATAGCACACATCACAACTACCCGTTTCTAGAAGCTAATAGCACACATCTTCACCGCTCATTTCTAAAAGTTAATAGCAGACATCTATGCTACCCATTTCTAAAGGTTAATTGCACATCTCGACTACCCATTTCTATAAGTTAATAGTCAAATCTCCAGTACCCATATCTAAAAATTAATAGAACACATCTCCACTACCTTTTTCTAAAAGTTAATAGCACACATCTACACTACCTGTTTCTAAAAGTTAATAGCACACATCTCCACTACCCATTTCTAAAAGTTAATAGACACATCTCCAGTACCCGTATCTAAAAATTAGTAGCACACAACTCCACTACCTATTTCTAAAAGCTAATAGCACACATCTTCACCACTCATTTCTAAAAATTAATAGCACACATCTCCACTACCTGTTTCTAAAAGTTAATAGCGAACATCTCCACTACCTGTTTCTAAAAGTTAATAGTGCACATCTCCACAACCCATTTTTAAAAGTTAATAGACACATCTCCAGTACCCGTTTCTAAAAATTAATAGCACACATCTCCACTACCTGTTTCTAAAAGTTAATAGCACAGATTTCCACTACCCATTTCTAAACATTAACAGCACACATCTCCGCTACCCATTTCTAAAAGTTAATAACATACATCTCCACTACCTATTTATAAAAGTTAATAGCACACATCTCCACTACCCATTTCTAAAAATTAATAGCACACATCTCCACTAGCAATTGTTAAAAGTTAATAGACACATCTCCAGTACCCATTTCAAAAATTAGTAGCACACATCTCCATTACCTGTTATTATAAGTTAATAGTATACATCTCCACTACGCGTTTCTAAAAGTTAATAGCACACATCCTCACTACCTGTTTTTCAATGTTAGTAGCACAAATCTCCACTACCCATTTCTAAAAATTAATAGCACACATTTTTAGAAATGGGTACTGGAGATGTGTCTTTTAACTTTTAGAAATGGGTAGTGGAGATGAGCTATTACCCCTTGGAAATGGGTAGCAGAGATGTGTGCTATTAATTTTTAGATATGGGTACTGGAGATGTGTCTATTAACTTTTAGAAATGGGTAGTAGAGATGTGTGCTATTAACTTTTAAAAAGGGTAGTGGAGATGTGTGCTTTTAATGTTTTGAAACATGTACTGGAGATTTGTGCTATTAACTTTTAGAAACAGCTAATGGAGATGTGTGCTATTAATTTTTAGAACAGGTAGTGGAGATGTGTGCTGCTAATTTTTAGAAACGGGTACTGGAGATATGTCTATTAACTTTTAGAAATGGGTAGTGGAGATGAGCGCAGTTAACATTTAGAAACAGGTAGTGGAGATGTGTGCTATTAATTTTTAGAAATGAGTACTGGAGATGTGTGCTATTTACTTTTAGAAACAGGTAGTGGAGATGTGTGCTATTAATTTTTAGAAACGGGTACTGTAGATGTGTGCTACTAACTTTTAGAAATGGGTAGTCGAGATTTGTGCTATTAACTTTTAAAAACAGGTAGTGGAGATGTGTGCTATTAACTTATAATTACAGGTAGTGGAGATGTGTGCTATTAATTTTTAGAAATGGGTACTGGAGATGTGTCTATTAACTTTTAGCAATGGGTAGTGGAGATGTGTTTATTAACTTTTAGAAATGGGTTGTGGAGATGTGTGCTACTAACATTTAGAAACAGGTAGTGGTGATGTGTGCTATTAATTAATAGAAATATGTACTGGAAATGTGTCTATTAACTTTTAGAAATGGGTAGTGGAAATATGTGCTAATAATGTTTAGAAATGGGTAGTGGAAATCTGTGCTATTAACTTTTAGAAACAGGTAGTGGAAATGTGTGCTATTAGTTTTTAGAAACGGGTACTGGAGATGTGTCTATTAACATTTACTAATGGGTAGTGGAGATGTGTGCTATCAACTTTTAGAAACAGGTAGAGGAGATATTTGCTATTTGCTATTAACATTTGAAACAGGTAGTGGAGATGTATGCTATTAATTTTTAGAAATGGGTACTGGAGATGTGTCTATTAACTTTTAGAAATGGTAGTGGAGATGTATGCTATTAATTTTTAGAAATGGGTATTGGAGATGTTTGCTATTAACTTTTAGAAAAGGTAGTGGAGATGTTTGCTATTAACTTTTAGAAACAGGTAGTGAAGATGTGTGCTATTAATTTTAAGATATGGGTACGGGAGATTTGTGTATTAACTTATGCAAATGGGTAGTGGAGATGGGCTATTAACCTTTGGAAATGGGTAGCATAGATGTCTGCTATTAACTTTTAGAAATGAGTGGTGAAGATGTGTGCTATTTGCTTCTAGAAACAGGTAGTGGAGATGTGTGATATTAATTTTTAGGTATGGGTACTGGAGATGTGTCTATTAACTTTTAGAAATGGGTACAGGAGATGTGTCTATTAATTTTTAGAAATGAGTACTGGAGATGTGTCTATTAACTTTTAGAAACAGGTAGTAGAGATGTGTGCTATTAACTTTTAGAAATGCATAGCGAAGATGTATGCTATTAACTTTTAATAACAGGTAGTGGATATGTGTGTACTAAGTTTTAAAAATGGTTACTGGAGATGTGCCTATTAACTTTTAGAAACAGGTAGTAGAGATGTGTCTATTAACTTTTAGAAATGGATAGTGGAGATGTGTGCTATTAACTTTTAAAAATCGATAGTGCAGATGTGTGCTATTAATGTTTAGAAATGTGTAGTGGAGATTTGTGCGAATAACGTTTAGAAACAGGTACTGGAGATGTGTGCTATTAACTTTTAGAAATGATTAGTTGAGATTTGTACTATTAACTTTTAAAAAGGGTAGTGGAGATTTGTGCTATTAACGTTTAGAAACGTGTAGTGGAGATCTGTGTTATTAACTTTTAGAAACAGGTAGTGGAGATGTGCGCTATTAATTTTTAGAAACGGGTACTGGAGATGTGCCTATTACCTTTAATAAAAGTGTAGCGGAGATGAGCGATTAACTTTTGGAATTGGGTAGCAGAGATGTGTGCTATTAACTTTTAGAAATGAGTAGTGAAGATGTGTGTTATTAGCTTTTAGAAACAGATTGTGGAGATGTGTGCTACTTCTTTTTAGAAACGGGTACTGGAGATGTGTCTATTAACTTTTAGAAATGGGTAACGGAGATGTGTGCTATTAACTTTGAGAAACAGGTAGTGATGATGTGTGCTACTAACTTTTAGAAACAGGTAGTGGAGATGTGTCCTACTAATTTCTAGATATGGTTATTGGAGATGTATCTATTAACTTTTAGAAATTTATAGTGGGGATGTGTGCTATTAACATTTAAAAACGGGTAGTGGAGATGTGTGCTATTAACGTTTAGAGATGTGTAGTGGATATTTGTGTGAATAACTTTTAGAAACAGGTAGTGGAGATGTGTGCTTTTAATTTTTAGAAATGGGTACTGGTGATGTGTCTATTAACTTTTAGAAATGGATAGTGGAGGTGTGTGCTATTTACTTTTAGAAACGGGTAGTAGAAATGTGTGTTATTAATTTTTAAAAACAGGTAGTGGAGATGTGTACTATTAACTTTTAAAAAAGGGTAGTAGAAATGTGTGCTATTAACTTTTAGAAATGGGTAGTTGAGATTTGTGCTATTAACTTATAATAACAGGTAGTGGAGATGTGTGCTTTTACGTTTTAGAAATGGGTACTGGAGATGTGTCTATTAACTTTTAGAAATGGGTAATAGAGATGTGTGCTATTAATGTTTAGAAATGGGTTGTAGAGATGTGTGCTATTAACTTTTAGAAATGCGTAGTGGAGGTTTGTGCTATATACTTTAAGAAACAGGTAGTGGAAATGTCCACTATTAACTTTTGGAAACGTGTATTGGATATGTATGCTATTAACTTTTAAAAAACAGGTAGGGGAAATGTGTGCTTTTAAGTTTTAGAAGTTGGTACTGGAGATGTGTCTATTAACTTTTAGAAACACGTAGTGGAGATGTGAGCTATTAACTTTTAGAAATGGGTAGTGGAGATATGTACTATTAACTTTTAGAAACAGGTTGTGGAGCAGTGTGCTTTCAGTTTTTAGAAATGGGTATGGAGATGTGTGCTATTAACTTTTAACAAAGTGTAGTGGAGATGTGTGCTATTAACTTTTAGAAACAGGTAGTGGTGATGTGTGCTTTTAACTTTTAGAAACGGGTAGTGGTGATGTATGCTATTAACTTTTAGAAACAGGTTGTTGAGATGTGTGCTATCAGTTTTTAGAAATGGGTACTGGAGATGTTTGCTATTAACTTTTCGGAAAGGGTAGTGGATATTTGTGCTATTAACTTTTAGAAACAGTGGTAATGTGTGCTATTAAATTTTAGAAATGCGCAATGGAATTTGTGCTATTAACTTTTAGAAACAGGTAGTGGTGATGTGTGCTTTTAATTTGTAGAAATGGGTACTGGAATTGTTTCTATTAACATTTATAAATGGGTAGTGGAGATGTGTGCTATTAACTTTTAGAAATGAGTAGTGGAGATGTGTGTTATTAACTTTTAAAAACGGGCAGTGGATATGTGTGCTATTAAAGTTTAGAAACGGGTAGTGGATATTTGTGCTATTAACTTTTAGAAACAGGTAGTTGAGATGTGTGCTATTAATTTTTAGAAATGGGTACTGGAGATATGTCTATTAACTATTAGAAACAGGTAGTCGAGATGTGTGCTATTTACTTTTAATAACAGGTAGTGGAGATGTGTGCTATTAAGTTTTAGAAATGGATACTGGAGATATGTCTATTAACTTTTGGAAACAGGTACTGGAAATGTGTGCTATTAACTTTTAGAAAGAGGTAATGGAGATGTGTGCAATTAACTTTTAGAAATGAGTAGTGTATATTTGTGCTATTAACTTTCAGAAACAGGTAGTGGAGATGTTTGCTATTAACTTTTAGAAACAGGTAGTGGAGATGTGTGCTATTAATTTTTAGAAATGGGTACAGGAGATGTGTCTATTAAATTTTAGAAATGAGCAATGGAGACATGTTCTGTTAACTTTTAGAAATGGGTAGTAGAGATGTGGGCTATTAACTTTTAGAAACAGGTACTGGAGATGTGTCTATTAACTTTTAGAAATAGGTAGTGGAGATGTGTGTTATTAACTTTTAGAAACGGGTAGTGGAGATGTGTGTTATTAACTTTTAGAAACGGGTAGTGATGTGTGCTATTAACTTTTAGAAATGGGTAGTGGAGATGTGTGTTATTAACTTTTAGAAATGGGTAGTGGAGATGTGTGTTATTAACTTTTAGAAACGGGTAGTGGAGATGTGTGCTATTAACTTTTACAAACAGGTAGTGGAGATGTTTGCTATTATCTTTTAGAAACAGGTAGTGGAGATGTGTGTTATTAATTTTTAAAATGGGTATTAGAATTGTGTCTATTAACTTTTAGAAATGGGTACTGGAGATGTGTCTATTAACTTTTAGAAATTGGTAATAGAGATGTGCGCTATTAATGTTTAGAAATGGGTTGTAGAGATGTGTGCTATTAACTTTTAGAAATGCATAGTGGAGGTTTGTGCTATAAACTTTAAGAAACAGGTAGTGGAAATGTGCGCTATTTAC
This sequence comes from Protopterus annectens, assembly GCF_019279795.1. Taxonomy (NCBI): domain Eukaryota; kingdom Metazoa; phylum Chordata; order Ceratodontiformes; family Protopteridae; genus Protopterus; species Protopterus annectens. Next base: position 723,799,196 of record NC_056725.1, on the reverse strand, counting down.
ATTTGGAAATGTGTAGTGGATATGTATGCTATTAACTTTTAAAAAGAGGTAGTGGAGATGTGTGCTTTTAAGTTTTAGAAATGGATACTGGAGATATGTCTATTAACTTTTGGAAACAGGTACTGGAAATGTGTGCTATTAACTTTTAGAAACAGGTAATGGAGATGTGTGCAATTAACTTTTAGAAATGAGTAGTGTATATTTGTGCTATTAACTTTCAGAAACAGATAGTGGAGATGTTTGCTATTAACTTTTAGAAACAGGTAGTGGAGATGTGTGCTATTAATTTTTAGAAATGGGTACAGGAGATGTGTCTATTAAATTTTAGAAATGAGCAATGGAGACATGTTCTGTTAACTTTTAGAAATGGGTAGTAGAGATGTGGGCTATTAACTTTTAGAAACAGGTACTGGAGATGTGTCTATTAACTTTTAGAAATAGGTAGTGGAGATGTGTGTTATTAACTTTTAGAAACGGGTAGTGATGTGTGCTATTAACTTTTAGAAATGGGTAGTGGAGATGTGTGTTATTAACTTTTAGAAATGGGTAGTGGAGATGTGTTATTAACTTTTAGAAACGGGTAGTGGAGATGTGTGCTATTAACTTTTACAAACAGGTAGTGGAGATGTTTGCTATTATCTTTTAGAAACAGGTAGTGGAGATGTGTGTTATTAATTTTTAAAATGGGTATTAGAATTGTGTCTATTAACTTTTAGAAATGGGTACTGGAGATGTGTCTATTAACTTTTAGAAATTGGTAATAGAGATGTGCGCTATTAATGTTTAGAAATGGGTTGTAGAGATGTGTGCTATTAACTTTTAGAAATGCGTAGTGGAGGTTTGTGCTATAAACTTTAAGAAACAGGTAGTGGAAATGTGCGCTATTTACATTTGGAAATGTGTAGTGGATATGTATGCTATTAACTTTTAAAAAGAGGTAGTGGAGATGTGTGCTTTTAAGTTTTAGAAATTGGTACTGGGGATGTGTCTATTAACTTTTAGAAACAGGTAGTGGAGATGTGTGCGATTAACTTTTAGAAATGGGTTGTGGAGATGTGTGCTAGTAACGCTTAGAAATGGGTAGTGGAGATTTGTGCTATTAACTTTTAGAAACAGGTTGTGGAGATGTGTGCTATCAGTTTTAGAAATGGGTATGGAGATGTGTGCTATTAACTTTTAGCAAAGGGTAGTGGAGATGTATGTTATTAACTTTTAGAAACAGGTAGCAGAGATGTGTGCTATTAATTTTTAGATATAGGTACTGGAGATGTGTCTATTAACTTTTAGAAATGGGTAGTGGAGATGTGAGCTATTAACTTTTAGAAACAAGTAGTGGAGATGTGTGCTATTAATTTTTAGAAATTGATACTGGAGATGTGTCTGGTAACTTTTAGAAATGGGTAGTGGAAATGTATGGTATTAACTTTTAGTAACAGGTAGTGGAGACTTGTGCGATTCAGTTTTAGAAATGGGTACTGGAGATGTGTCTCAACTTTTAGAAATCAGTAGTGGAGATGTGTGCTATTAACATTTAGAAAGAGGTAGTGGAGATGTGTGCTATTAATTTTAAGAAATGGGTACTGGAGATGTGTGCTATTAACTTTTAGAAATGAGTACTGGAGGTGTGTGCTATTAACTTTTAGAAATGGGTAGTGGTGATGTGTGCTATTAACTTTTAGAAATGGGTAGTGGAGATCTGTGCTATTAACTTTTAGAAATGGATAGTGGTGATGTGTGCTATTAACTTTTAGAAACAGGTAGTGGAGATGTGTGCTATTTACTTTTAGAAACAGGTAGTGGAGATATGTCTATTAACTTTTAGAAATGGGTAGTGGAGATGTGAGCTATTAACTTTTAGAAACAGGTAGTATAGATGTGTGCTATTAACTTTTAGAAACAGGTAGCAGAGATGTGTGCTATTAATTTTTAGAAATGGGTACAGAAGATGCGTCTATTAACTTTTAGAAACAGGTAGTAGAGATGTGTGCTACTAACTTTTAGAAATAGGTAGTGGAGATGTGCGCTTTTAACTTTTATAAACAGGTAGTGGAGATGTGTAATATTATTTTTTAGATATAGGAACTGGAGATGTGTCTATTAACTTTTAGAATTAGGTAGTGGAGATGTGTGATATTAATGTTTAGAAATGTGTAATGGAGATGTTTTCTATTAACTTTTAAAAAGAGGTAGTGGATATGTGTGCCGTTAATTTTTAGAAATGAGTACTGGAGATGAGTTTACTGACTTTTAGAAATGGGTAATGGAAATTTGTGCTATTAACTTTTAGAAACAGATAGTGGAGAAGTGTGCTATTAACTTTTAGAAATGCATAGTGGAGATGTATGCTATTAAGTTTTAATAATAGTTAGTGGAGATGTGTGCTATTAAGTTTTATAAATGGGAACTGGTGATGTGTCTATTAACTTTTACAATCAGGTAGTGGAGATGTGTGCTATTAACTTTTAGAAACAGGTAGTGGAGATGTGTCTATTAATTTTTAGAAAAGGGTACTCGAGATGTGTCTCAACTTTTAGAAGTGGGTAGTGAAGATGTGTGCTATTAACTTTTAGAAACAGGTAGTGTAGATATTTGCTATTTTTTTTTATAAACAGGTAGTGGAGATGTGTGCTATTATTTTTTAGAAATGGGAACTGTAGATGTATCTATTAACTTTTAGAAACGGGTAGTAGAGATGTGTGCTATTAACTTTTAGAAACAGGTAGTGGAGATGTGTGCTATTAATTTTTAGATATGGGTACTGGAGATGTGTCTATTAATTTTTAGAAATGGGTAGCGGTGATGTGCTATTAACCTTTGGAAATGGGTAGCAGAGATGTGTGCTATCAACTTTTAGAAATGAGTAGTGAAAATGTGTTCTATTAGATTTTTGAAACAGGTGGTGGAGATGTGTGCTTTTAATTTTAGATATGGGTACTAGAGATGTCTCTATTAAATTTTAGAAATGGGTAGTGGAGAAGAGTGCTATTAACATTTAGAAACGTGTAGTGGAGATTTGTGGTATTAACCTTTAGAAAGAGGTAGTGGAGATGTGTGCTATTAATGTTTAGGAATGGTTAGTGGTGATGTGTGCTATTAACTTTTAGAAACAGGCAGTGGAGCTGTTTGCTCTTTACTTTTAGAAACAGGTAGTGGAGATGTGTGCTATTAATTTTTAGAAATTGGTACTGGATATCTGTCTATTAACATTTAGAAATGAGTAATGGAGATGTGTGTTATTAACTTTTAGAAACAGATTGTGGAGATATATGCTATTAACTTTTAATAACAGGTAGTGGAGAGGTGTGCTATTAATTTTTAGAAAGGAGTAGTGAAGATGTGTGCTATTAGCTTTTAGAAACAGGTAGTGTAGATGTTTGCTATTAACTTTTAGAAATGGGTAGTGGTAATGTGTGCTATTAACTTTTAGAAACAGGTAGTGGAGATGTGTGCTATTCATTTTTAGAAATGGGTAGTGGAGATGTGCTATTAACCTTTGGAAATGGGTAGCAGAGATGTGTGCCATTAACTTTTAGAAATATGCAGTGTAGAGGTGTGCTTTTAACTTTTATAAACAAGTAGTGGAGATTTGTGCTATTAATTTTAGATATAGGAACTGGAGATGTTTCTATTAACTTTTAGAAATGGGTAGTGAAGATTTGTGCTATTAACCTTTAGAAACAGGAAGTGGAGATGTTTGCTATTAACTTTTAAAAACAGGTAGTGGAGATGTGTGCTATTAAATTTTAGAAATGTGTAGTGGAGATTTATGGCATTAACCTTTAGAAACAGGTAGTGGAGATGTGTGCTATTAATTTTTAGAAATGGGTCATGGAGATGTGTCTATTAACTTTTAAAAATAGGTAGTGGAGGTGTGTGTTATTAACATTTAGAAATGGGTAGTGGAGATGTATGCTATTAACTTATAGAAACAAGAAGTGGAGATTTGTGCTATTAACTTATAGAAATGAGAAATGGAGATGTATGCTGTTAACGTTTAATAACACGTAGTGGAGATGTGTGCTATTAACATTTAGAAACAGGTAGTGGAGATGTGTGCTATTAACTTTTAGAAACAGGTAGTGGAGATGTGTAATATTAATTCCTAGATATGGTTATTGGAGATTTGTCTATTAACTTTAATAAAAGGGTAGTGGAGATGAGCGATTAACTTTTTGAAATGGGTAGCAGAGATATGTACTATTAACTTTTAGAAACAGGTAGTGGAGATGTGTAATATTAATTTCTAGATATGGTTATTGGAGATGTGTCTATTAACTTTTAGAAATGGATAGTGGAGATATGTGCTATTAACTTAAAAACTGATAGTGCAGATGTGTGCTATTAACATTTAGAAATTTGTAGTGGAGATTTGTGCAAATAACTTTTAGAAACAGGTAGTGTAGATGTGTGCTATTAACTTTTAGAAACAGGTAGTGAAGATGTGTGCTATTAATTTTTAGATATGGTTACTGGAGATTTGTCTATTAACTTATAGAAATTGGTAGTGGAGATGTGCTATTAACCTTTAGAAATAGGTAGCATAGATGTCTGCTATTAACTTTTGGAAATGAGTAATGAAAATGTGTTCTATTCGATTTTTGAAACAGGTGGTGGAGATGTGTGTTTTTAATTTTAGATATGGGTACTAGAGATGTCTCTATTAAATTTTAGAAATGGGTAGTGGAGATGTGTGCGATTAACTTTTAGAAATGCGTAGTGGAGATGTGTGCTATTAACTTTTTGAAATGGGTAGTGGAGATGAGTGCTATTAACGTTTAGAAACGTGTAGTGGAGATTTGTGGTATTAACCTTTAGAAAGAGGTAGTGGAGATGTGTGCTATTAATGTTTAGGAATGGGTAGTGGAGATGTGTGCTATTAACTTTTAGAAACAGGCAGTGGAGCTGTTTGCTCTTTACTTTTAGAAACAGGTAGTGGAGATGTGTGCTATTAATTTTTAGAAATTGGTACTGGATATCTGTCTATTAACATTTAGAAATGAGTAATGGAGATGTGTGTTATTAACTTTTAGAAACAGATAGTGGAGATGTATGCTATTAACTTTTAATAACATGTAGTGGATAGGTGTGCTATTAAGTTTTAGAAAGGAGTAGTGAAGATGTGTGCTATTAGCTTTTAGAAACAGGTAGTGTAGATGTTTGCTATTAACTTTTAGAAATGGGTAGTGGTAATGTGTGCTATTAACTTTTAGAAACAGGTAGCGGAGATGTGTGCTATTAATTTTTAGAAATGGTAGTGGAGATGTGCTATTAACCTTTGGAAATGGGTAGTAGAGATGTGTGCCATTATCTTTTAGAAATATGCAGTGTAGAGGTGTGCTTTTAACTTTTATAAACAGGTAGTGGAGATTTGTGCTATTAATTTTAGATATAGGAACTGGAGATGTCTCTATTAACTTTTAGAAATGGGTAGTGGAGATGTGTGCTATTAACTTTTAGAAACAGGTAGTGGAGATGTGTGCTATTAACTTTTAGAAATGGGTAGTGGAGATGTGTGCTATTAACTTTTAGAAATGGGTAGTGGAGATGTGTGCTATTAACTTTTAGAAACAGGTAGTGGAGATGTGTGCTATTAACGTTTAGAAACGTGTAGTGGAGATTTATGCTATTAACTTTTATTAACAGGTAGTGGAGATGTGTGGTATTAATTTTTTGAAATGGGCACTGGAGATGTGTCTATTAACTTTAATAAAAGGGTAGTGGAGATGAGCGATTAACTTTTTGAAATGGGTAGCAGAGATGTGTGCTATTAACTTTTAGAAATGAGTAGTGAAGATGTGTGTTATTAGCTTTTAGAAACAGGTAGTGGAGATGTGTGCTACTGTTTTTTAGAAACGGGTACTACAGATGTGTCTATTAACTTTTAGAAATGGGTAGATGGAGATGTGTGCTATTAACATTTATAAATGGGTACTGGAGATGTGTGCTATTAACGTTTAGAAACGTGTAGTGGAGATTTGTGTTATTAACTGTTACAAACAGGTAGTGGAGATGTTTGCTTATAACTTTTAGAAACACGTAGTGGTGATGTGTGCTATTAACCTTTAGAAACAGGTAGTGGAGATGTGTGCTATTAATTTTTAGATATGGGTACTGGAGATTTGTCTATTAACTTTTACAAATGGGTAGTGGAGATGTGTGCTATTAACTTTTAAAAAGGGTAGTAGAGATGTGTGCTATTAATTTTTAGAAACGGGTACTGGAGATGTGTGCTATTAACTTTTAGAAACAAGTAGTGGAGATGTGTCCTATTAATTTCTAGATATGGTTATTGGAGATGTATCTATTAACTTTTAGAAATTTATAGTGGGGATGTGTGCTACTAACTTTTAGAAACAGGTAGTGGAGATGTTTGCAATTAACTTTTAGAAACGGGTAGTGGAGATGTGTCTATTAACTTTTAGAAATGGGTAACGGAGATGTGTGTTATTAACTTTTAGAAACAGGTAGGGGAGTTGTGTGCTATTAATTTTTAGAAACAGGGGCAAGGATTCACGAAGCCTCCATGTAAGAGTTATAACTCTTACACGGAGGCTGCAGTTAAACAAAGTGATGTCAGCATGCTTTGCATATTCATGAGAGCATGCTGAATCACACCTAAGTCTAACACGGTCCATGTAAGACAGTAGGGGGCATGTCCGTAGGCCGAGCCCTGCAAGCGGACACGCCCCCAGAAGTGTAAAAGTGCCCAAAGTAAACACCCACAACAGAGTCTACGGAAATGTGAATAAACACAACACAACACATGCCCCCACAGACTATGAACATAAAATATATAAATGAACATGTTATATATTTTTTTAAATTGTAAAGATGTTTAACCGTGAGTGCGCTCTTTTTCGCGGGCGTGCCCGTAGTGCAGCTACAGTTAGCAGTCAGTGGGAAAGCATATAAGAACTAAATATGCAAAATAAGCCAGGAAGCAATAGCGTAGCGGTAGAGATGTTGGCTGAAGAGCAAGCATTCATGGTTCGAGCCCCCACAACACCAATTTTTTTTTTTTTGCAAAATAAGCAGGAAACAAGTCCCTGACAAATATGTACACATAAAACCACAATTTATGTAAAATGTAATGAAATAGCCCATTTATATTGAAGAAATGTGAGGTAACAAAAGAATAAAAAATGCCAGATGTGCTCATAGCTGAGCTACAGTTTAACAGAGTGAGTGCATCTGCCCGTAGATGAGCAGTGGTTTAACTGGTGCAAAATGAGTGCCTGTAGCTGAGCAGTGGTCTAACACGCTAAATCAATGTGCCCCTAACTGAGCTGAGCGTAATATGCGTGCCGATAGCCAAATGAGGCTTAAAACAGTGTACCCCGTTTGCGTGGAGCTGCGCATCTCGCAAACAAGCTAACCGACGGGCAACGTTGAGCAAGCCGTATCAAAACTGCCTTTACACAGACACACCCATCAGCATGTCTAGACAGTCATGAAAAATAAAAAGCAGTGGCCAGGTTTGAATCCAGGATACTATACACCATAGTCAAGGTACAGAACCACTAAGCCATGACAGCAGTACCTTTAAGTGCAATAATAGCTAATATATAGGAATGAATACAAACTAGAGCATGACAATGCAGGTTTACTGAAGTTGATACAATTCCAAAATGGCCAATCACAGATATGTGCGGGAAAAACAGACTATATAAGCCCCATAGGCGGGAATACACAACATAAACGATTGTAGAACTGACCTGCAGGCAGAATGACAGGAGTAGGAGAGGGTAGTTGCTTTCGAGCACAGAGGTGGGGTGTTGAGGAGTCCAGGTACATGGTCTGGCTCCTAGTCCATAATCATGAGGCCCAACTCATGCAGGGCCAGGTCCTCTGGGGAGCATACAGGGCCGAGGCGTGGGACCGGTTGGCTCATTATCTCACCAGTGCCACAGGGATTCTAAGGACTGGTGAGCATGTCCATCACCACCATGCGGACCTGAAGAGACGCAAGCAAGACCAACTGAACCTTTGGATCCAGGAGGCCCGGCAAACACCAAACGCCCCACTACTGAGTAAGTAACATTTAATTATGTATGTAAGAAATGAAACTAGCTGATATTATGGAGATGTGTATTCCAATATTACTTCATTTATATTACAGCTGCAGGTGTCCGTTCTGTGAACCGCAGAGCCTATGGCGATAGGCTGGTGCGATTGCGCCACCAGGCAGGTCAGTAATCCACTATCAGTAACTGTAAAGAAATATAAAAGTATGACAGTCAGCAAAAGAGTGCAGTGTAGTCAGTAAGGAATAAAATCTGCAAGTAACAGTGTGAAAGTGTATGCAAGTATTGCTTGATTACAAAAGTGTGTTTCAGCCTGTAAGTTAAACCGAAAAATGAAACTGTCTGACATATATTCTGAAATAAAAATGCCCTACCTGTAAGAAAATAGTACACAACCTGCAGCAGGCTGAAAAGTATAGCTGCAGAAGATGATGAAATCACGTGTGAAATATATCCCTGTGGAAATACTGAAACATGACAGAAGTGAGACTGCTGGAAAGGATTGTAATAACTACAGGTAAAACATATCAATAAAGCCTAGAAGTAAGTACCATCCTGAATAGTAAAATGAAAGCAAGTGAGAGAGTGTGAGAAAGTGTCATGAATCCAGCAATACAGTAGTAATAACCCCTGAATAAAGTATACTGCAGTCAAGACAGAATGAAATGCATGTGAGATTCAAAACCAAACAGCGAAATCTGTTCAAAGTGTTGCTGCATCTGGAATGTGTATCCCAAAATCTGGATATGTTGCTCTCAGTCTGCATTATGCAGATAGGATGATTGTCTGATATACCAAACATCCACACTTGTCTACAGCTATATAAAGCAAATGTAGCAGGATGATGTAGCTGAACAAAGCTAGATATGAATGTGTATGAAGAACAATAAAATGTATATTGATGTTGCAGTAACAGTCCTATCACCAAGTTGAAATAGTTATCATATAGAAAACTGTAGTTAGAACAGTAGTGTGTATATAACTGTAGCTATTAGAAATGTACAGCATATGTATTGTTATTCAAAGGTGTTAATATAACTTTCTTTACCCCACCCTATAACCACATATAACCCATTCCACGTGAAAATGGTATATGTAATCACAATTAACACCCCTGGACGTTTGTCCTGTTGGGTCATATATATTTGCATGTCCGTTGATGCATCTGCTCTGTTCATACATCCACGCCTGATGGCCTGTTGCCATCAATTAACCCTGCATGTTGTTGGACTGTGTATTTCTGTTCAAATTATGCATGTGTTATGCACGCTGTTCAATGGTGTGAATATCTGGGTGTTTGGTTAATGGGAATACTAATGCATGCTGTTACAACTAATTGTGAATGGTATTATATGTCACTAACCCAAACTGTCATGACATAATGCAAAACATAGGACGACAGGGAAGGCGGGTTCCAGCGGACCCACCTCTCCCACCTCAGCTGGCAAGTGCACCTGGCACTAGTGCCGAGTCCGGACCCTCCTCTGGTGGCCCTGTGCCACCTGCGGGTGGAAGCACTGCAGGGGATGGGGCTCACCCCCCCCCTCTGCAAGTGTGACCGGAGGAGAACCACCACTCACCCTCCGTAGCGTCCGGACTGTGGTGCGTAGGGAGATTCGGGACTCTGTTCTCGAGCCCCTACGCCAGCTCGAGGCACAGGTGGCACAACTAACGGGCATACCTGTTGCCCTGCCTACACAGCCCCCAGCACAGCCCCATCCTGGGCAGTGAAGGAACAGTGGCAACTGCCTATGGGTGGGGATATCAGTTCCACTGTTGCCATCTGTGGGCTCATGGGCTCTGGATATCCAAACCTCCATCCCCGTCAATTGTGTAACCCCCCACACGTGTCATACACTGCCCCTGTATGCGTCTTGTTTGTCTTGTCTGTTTACCTACCCAACCTACCTCCCCAGCTGTACCGACTTCCTTAACATGACATACCACTCTCACCTGAAAAAAAAAAAAGGCACTCTGTACCCAGAAAAAAATTACGCCCCATACATAGCTGCCCATTCCGCACACATGTCTGCTGGGCATGGAACCTATCAATTACAATTGGCTGTACAACAAGTATTATTGTTGTCCTGACATCTCTCTCAGGGGTGGAAGGTTTCAAATGTCACACCAAATTACATACATATGCACAGCTGTTGCTGATGAAGAAATGGGCAGCTATGGGCCTTACCTACATCCCTCCTGCACATTCCAAGCTTGTTTCCCTACTGTCTTACCCTCTTTGTGACCCCTTTTTCACCACTTTCCTGTCTCCCCATTTTCTTTTCTTTCAAAGAAAATAGTGCGGGTGTGCGCCAGAGTAAGCACCGTTAAGCGGTTGTAAGCGGGTGTGCGCTCGTGTGCATGGAGCTAAATGCCAGTGCGCATACGTGAGTTCCGCGCAAACCAGCGCTAACCCGGTTAGAACTGCTTAAAAGTGCCTTTGTCACTTTGATTGACAGGTCTTGTAGTCAGTTCAGAAGCAAAATAAAATCTCACTGGCAGACCCGGACCCAGGACCTTGAAAACAGTAGTCTGCATGACTTACCACTAAGCCATGACTCTTATACAAAAACATTGTGCTAAAATAAATATATCATGTAATAGTAGGAAAGAATGTAAAGGGAATATAGATGTGTAGTACACAAAGCATGCCATTTAGAATTACTATCAAAACTAGTGGATTTCCATAATAGTAGTGTGTGAACAGAAACAGCCATGCTAGTTGGTAGCTAGTAGGTAATAATGTCACTATAGCACCTTGCAAGCCACACACATACTCACAGCAGGATAATCACTGCCCATACCCCACAACCTCTTACAGGAACACATCTGGACCAAGTAATAAAATATGTGGAGCAAAGGCCCAAAACCAGGGGCACATTACAAATAATGTTACAACAAACGCAGACAGTTCAGAGAGTAACAGGGACTGCATTTTGTGGGATGTTTGGAAGGGTATGAAGTCTGAAACTTGAATGTTTGTCACCATATTCTGACTTGACCCCAGAGTGATTTGCCTTATCAATAGAACAATAGCTGAGACGTACATCCCTACTATCTGGAAGATCTCTTATATCATTCCACTTCACAAAGGAGGTTCCTCCATGGAAATCTCAAATTATAGACCAATAGCTATCTTATCCCCAATAGCGAAAATCATGGAGAGATGCATCCACAAGCAACTTCTTCACTACCTAACTGTTAATCATCTCCTGTCCAACTCCCAACATGGCTTTCGCCCCCACCATAGTACAACTACCGCCCTCCTTTCCTTTGTTGACTCCATCAATAACAACCGCAACAACAAACTTATATCCTCTGCCCTCTTTTTGGACCTATCAAAAGCTTTTGATATGGTCAATCATCAGCTCCTCCTTAACACCCTTGAAGCCTTGCATCTGGACACACCAGCACTAAGCTGGTTTAAGACCTACCTCTCGGTAGGCAACAAGCTGTCCTGTGGCAAAACTGTAAATCAGGACTACTCCCAATTTCCATAGGTGTACCTCAGGGCTCCATACCGGTCCACTTCTGTTTTCCATCTACATAAACAACCTTAAATCAGTCATCCCTAAATCCACCTGCATACAATATGCCGACGACTCCACCCTAATCTGCTCTGACGTCTCCATCTTGAATCTCCAAACTATTACTCAACATTGTTTTTCTCAAATTGAAAAATGGTTCAACGACTTGAAACTCCTACTTAATCCAACTAAAACGAAACTACTACTATTCTTTCCCAATGCTTCCTCTTCCCAGGACAAAGAACTTCCAAACACTAACAAAATAACCTTCCATGTTAAATCTAACAATGGGACTTATATAACCCCTGTCACCAGTACCAAACTACTTGGAGTAACCATTGATCACAAGCTCAAATTTGACTTGCACATTACTCAAACTATAAAGTCTGTTAACAAAAAATTAGGATCTATGAACAGAATTAAAAACTTCTTAACTCCTTCTACCAAATTAACTATTGCCCGCACCCATCTTCTCTCTCCCCTCCTCTACGCATCCCCAGTCCTCTCTTTCCTCAATAAACGTGAACTTAACATGCTCTCTCGTGCTTACAACCACATTGCTAGATTTATAACAGGTTCCCCTTATCGAACCCACCATTGTCTTAACTTGAGGACCCTTGGCTGGCTTGAACTGCCTAATCTCCTCAAACTTAACCAACTCACCGAGGCCTACAAAATAGTCAACCACCCTGATAAAACTCCATCACTATCCAGCATTCTGGCCCCTTACTCTAATCTAAATAGTCTTAGATCATCCAACAGTTCTCTTATCCTTACCACTAAAGCTAAGAACTCAGGTGGGGATGCCCTCTACGCTAACTCCATTGGGAAACCGTGGAACTCATTGCCAAACTACCTAAGACTCTCAACTTCACGCACCCAATTCAAAAACAACCTAAAAGAATATCTCATATCCCAATGGATATGTCCTTGTCGTCCATCTGACTAACCTCATAGCTCATACCCTACTAGCCTCACTTCCTCCTAGCACGTTCTCCTATTTAGACCTCTATAATCTCTCTCTTCAAATCACAATTGAGGTTTTTTACCCTGATCATGTCTATTTACACCCCATGTGAAACTAATACCATGCTTAAACTACAGCATGTACTTTAATCAATATTTGTATCACTATTTGTGTGTCTATTCTCTAACATGTATAAATTTTTGTTTGTTTGTTTGATTGGAGTTTTTCTCCTCGGGCCTCTACTGAAAATGGATATGTATCCAGCTAGACTAGCCCGGTTAACAAATGTAAAATAAATAAATAAAATAAATGAGATATTGACCAAAATATGAGGCAGAAATGTGGACAACCTGCAAATATCTGTACACCTGACGGGTCTGACACCACCATATTTGAATAGATCCTAGACATAGCAACAGTGAATGACTTACAGGGATGCCCCACAGATTCCATGTGAAATGTACAAACAGTAGGCAGAAAGGTGTAACACATGCAATGGTAACTATGGAGTCCTGAAAGTATTCACCACTTGCATGGCAGAAAAAGTGTAGTAATACATATGCTCATGCTAACCCACAGTCACAACTGCAGCATACCAGACATTTTAATGGGTGAACCTCACTGAGATGTACCATTCCATGAGGCAGATAACAGATGAACCTGAAAGTCTCTGGGTCCTGCTCAGCAGCATACTCAAATACCCTAATAGATGTCAAGGCCCACACCATGGCCAGACCACACTGCATGCTGTAATACCCTAGCAGATATAGCAATCATTCCAAGGTGTGAATGTATATGGAAAATAGGAAAGCTACAGCGGCACACTACAGTCAGGACACCTAGCAGGCATACAAGTAGTGACTGTAAAGGGCAAATATTGAAGCCTTAGCAACAAAGTGCAAGCAAAGTGAAAGGAAAGCACACACACACACACACACACACACACACACACACACACACACACACACACACACACACACACACACACACACACATTAACAGTAGTAGTAGTTGTAGGTGTCAGTGTACATACACAGTTAGTACAGGAAACTGGAGAAATGAATGGAGGAATGTTAATCTACAACACAGCTGGAAATATGAGAGAGATACCAACCTTTACACTCACAGAACATTGTCCACAGCATAACAGCATGGTCCCTGCCCTTAAAATCTGAAAGGGCTATGCCTATCTCACATACCTTTTTATAGCACTGTTCTGAAATCACAGTGAGAACTGCAATCAGTACACAACTGGCTGCATACAATTAGCAAATGCTGGCTAACAGTTGGTGCAGAGGCCATCACATGGGCATATGCAGATACCTACAAAAGTATGCTGTACTCCCAGTCCACACATGCAATACTTTCATTGCACCCTGAGAAGGATGTGAGAGACAGACAGACAGAGAGAGAGAGAGAGAGAGACAGAGACAGAGACAGAGAAAATTGCAATTAAGCAGACACAAACAAATTGTTCAGCAACAGCCACCTGAAAGCTGACAACTGGGAAGTGGAGCAGCAGGACAGAGAACCAGATGGCTACACAAGCAGCTGTGACAAACACAGGTAATGTAAAGTAATACTATAAAGGTCTACATACTGTAAACCCTCCATATGTGTCATTGGTCTGTATCCATATGTATATGAAGATGTGTAAAGGGCAGGGGACATACAGCAACTATCAGTGAAGGCTGTACATACATTTGTATGTGAGAGCATCTATGTGCACATATCAATGTTGGTTAATTGTAGGTTGTAGTGCCATGTACAAAGTAGGTTTCACAGTTATGTATGTTTAGCAGTATGTTAGTGTGTGTATACAGTATGGTAGACACACATGGTGATATACCTGTCTATCATATGGATACGTATGTATGTCAACATATGTATGTGTATATTTATATATATATATATATATATATATATATATATATATATGCATATATGTATACATACATAGACAGAGAGATGTAGGAATACATAGACAGATGTAGATAGAATATTGTACAAACATACATATGTAATGCATACATACAGATATAGATATATGTAGATACATATACATAGACAGACTGATCTGACTATCTACAGGTATGACTGTATATGACGACCTTCAACACACCCTGTCCCACCCCCTCTGTCACTCTCACCCCTCTGTGTCCCCTCTCCACATCTATAGCAATATATGTACATCAATATATATATGTGTATATGTATACAGGCATATATATATATATATATATATATATATATATATATATATATATATATACATATAGATATAGATATATCTATATATATATATATATATATATATATATATATATATCTATATAGAGAGAGAGAGAGATGTATATAAATTCTGAGTGAGGCACATGTGTACAGATGTATTGCAACAGGTGCCTGGTGACAAAGGCATGGAGTGAACACCAGTGTCAAAACCGGAGTACCATACCACATTTCAAATCACCTACACCAGTAACCACCAGATATGTGATTGGCTGCCCACCACTGCATGTGTCAGGGGTGAACAGGGTCATAAATGTGTACAATAGTGGCCCCAATGATATTCACAGTGGCACACTTTCCCTGGAATACCTGCACATGGTATGTGTCAGCGAACATGGTGTGTCAGCTATGGACATGTAGGTCGGTGTACCCCTCCACACCACATAATGGATGCCATGGTATGGACCTCACATGACAGCTACAGATATGGAGAAGGACACAGTGACATGTACAACACTGTGACAATGCACTCAAACACATTACCAATGCACAGTGACTGACAACACCACAGAGTACACATATACTACCCACATAGAAGTTACCACTCCCGGATTTACATATGTAAGTCACACCCATGACAGATGTCCAACAACCATAGTAACACCTCACACCATCCACAACCTAAATGACTGCTGTGTTGCGTCCATGCCACTGCAATAGAGTGCACATATGGAGGTAAAAGTTCCTACCCACAGATAAGACATACCCTGCAATAAACCACACAGTGTTAAGAAGCAAGACTCCCCATGAGTACATGTCACACATACCCCTGCTGAATGTTAGTCAGATAGGTAATATGCCATATGAGTCACCCTGTGTAACTGTGTGACAGCAGCAGGTACCACCACACCACATGAGTCACAATGGTCAGGGTAGCAGAACAGTACGCTGCTGTAGTCCCAGGGTCAATAGCATATTGTATAGTATTGTATTGTAATGTAATGTATTTTGTTGTATTGTATTGGTATGTTGAGGTGCCTCCTTCGTGGAATGGAACCACTGCTGCTGTGCGCCAGTGTACAGGTACATATCCTGTAGTCAGGCTAGTGTTACATAGCACTTCTATATGTGTGTTTAGCTCCTGTCAGAGTTTATGTAGCATGCAACTGGGGATACCATCAGGTCCCATTCATGTTGTGTATTCTGCTGTCCTGAGGGTGGCTCTCACCTGGACATCTGTGATGACAGGGAGGTTACAGTCAGCTGGGATAACTATGTCTTATTTTGGGGGAGAGGGCGGGGTGACACTTGCACTGAACCTGTCTGACACAATGTTGTCAATATCTGTGGTGTCAGTGAAATATTTGTTGTTGTGTACTAACTATGGGCATAGAGGATGGATTCTGACCAGGTTGCTAACATAACTGAAGAAGGCCTTCTGGTTATCTGTAGTGTCCCTCTTGATTTCCCTCTCAAAGTTGCCCATGGATGTTTGTATGATGGAAAATAGATCCTTACTAGTGCTGCTCAGACATGCCCTCCCTTTATGGAACTATGCTCTGTCTTGCAGTAGCTTCCATCTTCTGTAATACAATCTGTCTATGGCTGGGGTCCACCAGACAGGATGCTGTCCCTTTGTGGTGAGTGTCTTGGTCATATATGGGATTGCATGATCCATGCATTCTCGGAGATGTCTGTAGAAAGCAATTGCGTAGGGGTCAGCATTGTGGGTTGTATCTGCCACTGGCCCAATGGGCTGAAAGGATACCATGTCACTGTTACAAAGTGTAAAGTTTGCATCTGTAATGTTATTCACTATAGTTGTTTGTGCTGGTGGTGGAGGTGGGATATGTATATCCAGGGCAATCAGTGTGTGGTCAGCTCACAGTAGTTGATGATGTAGGCCATACAGTACCTAGATACAAACCCCCAGAGTGAGGAGGTGCTCTTGACCTGAATCAGTGTTCTGACTGCTGGGGTTTGGTAGTATGTCGTATGGAGTGTGCCAGGTACTGTTGCACAGTTGCTGGCTGAGCACTGATACCTGGCCATTTACATGTGTATCCACCAATAGACAGACAGATGCTATATATGTGAGATATGTTGTATCATAACAGTCGAGTAGCATGTGTAGTATGTGTGCCAAATTCTGCTGACATATATTGCTGATATCAGGTTATTTTCTTTCTCAGGTACATGGCCCACCCGCAGAATCCCACTTACTCTACAGCTGAGAATGAGGAGATACACCAGAGCCTGGTGCGGGATTATGCAATACTCTTTTCCTGCACCAGCCAGAATCAGCAGGAGAGGGCTGCACTGTGGCAAGACCCTGTCCGTCAGGTAAATGACATAGGCACGCATAATAGGACATATGAGCAGGTACGACATCACTGCAGTGATTTAATCAGACATGTCTGTCAGCATGCATTGGATATCCACAGGCAACAGGTCGCCACAGGTGGTGGGGTGGCTACACATCCCCCACTCACCAGACTGGAGGGACTACTCATGAGTGTAGTGGCTCCAGTCCACCAGCAACAACAACAGCAGCAGACATGCATTATGATGGAGGCAGGAGCCACACAGCAGCAAGACAGTGAACGTGCAGGTAATATGCCATATGTATAGTTGACTGTTGTGTACACTGGTAGTTAATGCATGTGTGAGGTGTGCCCTTGGTTTGTAGCTGTCACAATAGTATTTAATGTGCAAGTGTGATATCCTCAATATTAGCAGCTGACCTGTGAAAGGCAACTGTTGTACTACTGACCTGTATCATACTCAGTAACAATGGCACAGTTGTGCCCACTGACATTAGTTTCTTCACGTCTGCAGGTCCCTCTGGTATAACAGCAATGCAGCCTATCCATGCTGGTGAGTGTGTATTAACAATTCCTGTAATAGTCTTGATAGTAATAGTACTATTTGGCTCACTTAGTAGTGCTCTTTGTATGCATGTAGGTGTGTCTTTGTCTGTATGTTGATATCACGCATACTGAGTACTGTACAACTGTGTGAAACTGTGTGCATGTGTGCATGTGTGCACCTGTGCATGTGTACATGTGTGCACCTGTGCATGTGTACATGTGTGCACCTGTGCATGTGTGCATGTGTGCACCTGTGCATGTGTGCATGTGTGCACCTGTGCATATGTGCAAGTGTGCATGTGTGCATGTGTACGTGTGCACCTGTGCATGTGTGCATGTGTGCACCTGTGCATGTGTGCATGTGCATGTGTGCATGTGTGCACCTGTGCGCATGTGTGCACCTGTGCATGTGTGCATGTGTGCATGTGTGCATCACTGGTAATGTGTAGACATTGTAAACTGTGTTTCCTGCGTGAAATTGCGGCTGCCATCCGTGATTTCACTGATGTCATAGACAGACGTTGTGGGGACATATTAGACCGGTTCCACAACTACATGTCCATGAGCCAGGGCTATGGTGGGCGGTTGAGGTGTCGACGTGGCCGTATGCCAGCAACAGCAGCAGCTGGCAGTCATCATGAGGCGACAACAGGGCCGCGCCCCGTAGTGCCAGCAGCAGCCCCAGCAATGCTGGGTCTGTGCTGTCATCAGACCACCCCAGGAGACCACGTGCACGTGGCTCTGGCCAGGCCCGAGAGGGATCTGTGTCCAGTCAGCGAACACCTGCTTCTGATGACAGTACCCAGTCTGGGTTGGTACCGAATATGGTCCGTAGCACCCCTGCAAGGCACAGGTACCGTGTCCGTGGCCAGAGACACTGATCTGTATGACCTGGCAGGTACAGTCAGTGGCTGTCCACAAACACCAGTATATGGCAGCCATGAGGTGGAACTGTGTGCATCCATACACACATGCAAATTGACAACACCTAGGGCTACCGCATACACGCACACACTGCATCAACATTGCCCCACCTTCTACTGCTGTCCCTCACCAACACACATACACATACATGTCAATCGGTGGTATCGGTGGCTGACTCAGGCATACCAAGTTCACACCCTGTGCATATGATGAAACTGTGCCACCTCCTGCAATCTGTAACAACTGTGCAGGTACAAGTTAACATGTTGCTGATGCACAGGGTGACCACATAGATGTGTAGTAATAGTATCATGTTGTTAACAGTACTGTGTGCTGAATTAATTGTGGGTATATCACAGCATGCCTGATGCAGTAAGTGTGTGATTGTCATGTACTGTTGTCTACACCCATGGTAAGTACCATAGTGTATCATCTGCACATGTTGGCATACTGGTGGTAATGATGTCAACAGAAGGCTACATACATAGGTAGCACAGGGGATAAGGTAATGAATGTAGTAATACGCAATGATGGACATGTAAACTGCAAGTGGCATGTTGCCCACACTGGACTCTGCAATGCAGATGTTTGAGGATGTTGATATGTGTGCAGTACTACACGACTGGTACAGGACACACAGGAGCACCCTAGCACTGCAAGCTCACATCTCATACCATGCTAGACAGCCCCAACACACAAAACTAACTGTCACAGGAGGGAGAGTCCCCATATATGTCAGGGATACTGTGGTGGCAGGCCAGGTAGCATACATCCTACTAAGTATGGAACCACTGAGTGAAGGCTCAGTGTCTGTTAGACATGTGTATTACTGCAGGTATGAGCACATGGGTTTCCATCCAGTTATTGTACATCCTGACAGTACATGGTCTGTACACTTGTGTGCACTGAGACTGGACCCTAGCCATCTGACCCGTGTATTTCCATGTACATGTGCATAGTGCCTGCATATTTGCAGTGTTACCTACTGGAAGTGGTACAGCTTGTTTGTTGTACAATGGACTACATGCAGCCGTGTTTACTGTAGCTTTGTTTGTATGCATGTTTGCTTGCAATTACCCTGGAATACTGATCACACCTGCAATGCATAGTTATAGAGCTTCTGTGGACTCTTAGTGCCATCTACATAGCTTAATATATGTATGTCCATGTCCCACTTGACAGGATGTCACTGTTTGTCCTGTTCACATGTACATTGCCTGTGACACAGTGCATATGACTTACCTGGCATGTGTCCACGTGAGCAGTCATATATGTTACTGTTAACTAATCACAGGCACTACACCTTCACATATTCATCTTCTGTTGAACTACCTGCTTCGCTAGAGACGGCATGCACCTGTCACCCCTGGGCTTTCAGATATTGGCAAAGGCTCTTGCTACCCCCATAGTGCCTATGTTAGGTAAGGCTCAAATGACAAACCCACCTTCATAGGTATCACAAGGTATAAGAAACTAAGAGTAATGCTACCCAACGCCAGAAGTCTAAACCTCCAGATGCATGCACCCGAAACTCTCCTTGGCATGGAGAACATCGATATCTGTGCAGTAACAGATGCCTGGTTCAGGGCTACTGAGAGCACACCAGCACTACCAGGTTTAACCTGGTTGATTTCTTTGAAACAGTCACCAAGGCCACTGATGAGGGGAAGGTGGTTCACACAGGCTACCTGGACCTCGCAAAAGCCTTCACAACAATACCCCACTTGGGCATTCTAGAGAAGCTCACCAGCTTAAATATAAGCCCCTATGTCACTAGATGGATTTCACACTGGCTCAAGGACAGAACCCACATGGTTAGAATTGCTGGAGCCATGCCAGACTCCAAACCAGTTACGAGTTGTGTCCCACAAGGCTCAGTCCTGGGACCTCTCTTGTTTGGTATATATTTATCGGAGGTACAGGCCAACACGGACGGACTGTGGCTGACCAAATATGCAGATGACTGTAAACTGGCCACCATAATCGACTCTCCAGCCGACACAAGCATCTTCCAAAGGGGCATCATAGAAACAGACAACTTGTGCCAGAGCCATGGCCTTCAGCTGAACAGTGTTTAGAAAGGGAAATGTGCATCCTGTAGTCTGTTCTCCTAGTTGCAAAAAGGGACATTTCTTTCACACACACTAACCCCCCCTTAGCCAAACACACACACTTGCAGGATTCAAACCTCTACCTAACTATGTTATGACACTTGAGACGGACGCATTAGCAGAGTGCGCTATTCGCATTACTGGAAAGTTTTCCTTCTCCTGCTATACTTATAGAGTGCTGACATCATCGGTGTTTAGAAAGGGGAATGTGCATCCTGTAGTCTGTTCACCTAGTTGCCAAAAGGGACCTTTTCCTCACACACACTAAGCCCCCTCAGCCAAAAACACACACTTTCCATTTGCAGGATTCAAACACCTATCTGACCATGTTATGGCACTTGAGACGGACGCATTAGCAAAGTGTGCTATTTGCATTACTGGGAAGTTTCCCTTCTCTTGCTGTACTTATAGGGTGCTGACATCATCAGTGTTTAGAGAGGGAAATCTGCATCCTGTAGTCTGTTCTCCTAGTCACCAAAAGGGACATTTCCCTCGCACACAATTGCACACACACTAACCCCCCTCAGCCAAACACACACACTTGTGCATCCTGTAGTCTGTTCTCCTAGTTGCCAAAAGGGACATTTCCCTCACACACAATTGCACACACACTAACTTCCCTCAGTCAAATACACACACTTGCCATTTGCAGGATTCAAACCCCTACCTAACTATGTTATGTCATTTCAGATGGGCGCGTGATTAACGGAGTAGCTATTCGCATTAACGGGAGGTTTTTCTTCTCCTGCTATACTTATAGAGTGCTGACATCATCGGTGTTTAGAAAAGGGAATGTGCATTCTGTAGTCTGTTCTCATGGTTGCCAAAAGGGACAGTTTTCTCACACACATGAATCCCCCTCAGTTAAACACACACACTTGCCATTTGCAGGGCTCAAACCCCTACCTAACTATGTTAGGACACTTAAGACGGACGCATTAGCAGAGCGTGCTATTTGCATTACTGGGAGGTTTCCCTTCTCCTGCTATACTTATAGAGTGCTGACATCATCGGTGTTTAGAAAGGGGAATGTGCATCCTGTAGTGTGTTTTCCCAGTTGCCAAAAGGGACATTTTTCTCCCACAGACTTACACATACACCAACTCACACACACACTGAGCATTTGCAGGATTCAAACCCCTACCTAACTATGTTATAACACTTGTGACGGACGCATTAGTGGAGCATGTTATTCGCATTACTGGGAGGTTCTTTTCTCCTGCTATACTTATAGGGTGCTGACATCATCGGTGTTTAGAAAGGGGAATGTGCATCCTGTAGGGAGGCAGATGCCAAGCACACTCTGGCTAAACTGTCATTCCCTAGGGCAAACAGCCTAGTGTTGACCTCTACACCCATATGTTTAATTGTCAAATGCACATTATTTGTTGCTGATAGACTGTTTGCACATCTTCATTGCCATAGCATTCCCTGTTTGTATGAACAACTTGTGCATCTGTGGAAGATGTTTGCATATGGGAGGAATCCACTATATCACGTATGTCTCTGTAGTCATTTAAATGTGTGCACTGGGCAGACTGCTGTAATGTGGTTGGTTTCTGGAATAACACGTAAAAATATCAGATATGTGTGGCCAACTGCTAAACTGAGATTTGGCCTAAGTGTGTGAGCATGCCCATTTCAGCCTTCCCATGGCATGTTGTCTGACATATGTCTCATTTATCAAGTGTGTGAGCATGCCCAGTGTGAGCATTCCATATGTTGAACTCTGCAGCCCACCACATTTGTGGATGAGTGTGAACTTCAAGAAATATCACCCGTTTATGGTTGTGTGTTGTGTGTCATGTTGTGTAGTTACTGTACAACTGCTTTGTGTGTGAACACAACAGGATTATACTGTGCCTGCAGTGTTTGCATGGGATACTTTGAATACAGTTGTCAACATCCTTTCACACTGACCTAACACTGTAGTACTGTATAGTGTACTGGTAGTACTTTGACTGTGGTGGACAGTATCCTGGGATTTAGTGCTATCACTGCTTTACATTTCGATAGTGAGCACAACAGCCTGGTTAGGGGCCAGTTGTGTACATCTGACCATGTTGCATTCTGTTCAGATATGAACTACTTAAACCAGGCTTGTCCAACATTGGTAGTGTATTCCACAACATAGGTGTACATTTGCAAACACTACCGATGTGCCCTAGTCCATGTCTAATGCTAGTTGGAGAGTGTGTTTGTCCTTCAACACACATTGTAAGTGGAGTTTGCCATGACGTATGTCATGGTTAGTATACTGTGCCTCTGTCTACCTGTGACATGACAGTGATACCCAGGATAAAGCTAACATCTCCCATCCACTCATCAAGATTCCTATTGAGGAAAATTGATAAGTGACTCTATGGGTAGCCTGTACTGGGAGTTCACTCATGGGTGGGGGTGGCTTCTGTGTTATGAATCATGCAGTACAGCTTGTCCTATGTAAGTCAGTACTGGGGTTCAGGTCTCTCATGTGCATAGCTCACTGCCATCCAGATTGTACAAGGTGCAGCATGTTTATTGATACCAGCAACACAGGCAACACATGGCATCTGTGCAAGCTCTTTGATACTCCTGGTGAGGTACTGTTGGGGACTTTATGGTTGATGGAGGTGTCTGCTGAGGTACATCCCACAGGGGCTATTGTAGTCAATTGCACTGCTGATGAAGGATGACTGCAGAGCCACAATGACCTCCCCTTATCTAGATCTGACAACCTTCATGATTAGGTGGGTATATGGTATGTTTCTGTAAACACTACAGTACATGTTTGTCCAATGCAGGATATCTATCACCTTGTGTCCCCAGGTCTCTCATTACATGTTAACTGCGTAATGGGTTAACACCTATGTGGTAATTGGTGGGCACTTACTGTATATCCACGGGGGTTGACTATACACTTTTCTGCAATTAGCTTGCTGACATGGCTATGGCACCAGTTGTCTGTTTCTATGTGGCCCTTTTGTGGGATGCTTGTGTCAGCTGGTGGATCATATATGGTGAGCAGTTTGTAGTTCTCTGCAAACATGTTCAGACACAGTCCTTCCATGTTTGCCTGTACGTATGGGACATATATATACCAGACGAGGGAGATCCCAGGACCAAGCCTTGTGGGATGCCAGTTATATCTGGTTTGTAGTCTGACATGGCTGCAGCACGTCTGACCATGTCTGTTCTGTCATTGGTCTGGTTTGCAACCCCTCTACTGACATAGGGGTTTATATTTAAGCTGGTGAGCTTATCTATAATGAACACGTAGGGTATTGTATAGAAGCCTTTGCAAGGTCCAGCTACTATGTGTGGACCACATTGCCCTCATCAATTACCTTAATGACTGTTTCAATTGAGTCAAACATGTTTAGGGGCAGGATCTGCACTTAAGAAAGCCACACTGGGTAGGGTCTGGTGTCAGTAGGTCCCCAATATCTTTATGTCTGTGGTACATGCTGATTCTTTCCATAGCTGTGCAGACCGAGCTTCTCAGGATTCTGGGGTAGTAGTTTTCAGTATCCATTCAGGCAACACCTTTGTTGAGAAGGACCACTGTTGTTGTACACTGCTCTTTGGGTACATATTCTGTGATAAGGCTGACATTGAGCAGTAGTGTGATTTGGCATTCCATTCATCTTTGAGTCCATGTTGGACTCAGCCCAGGACACCATCTCATACCATTGCTGCTGTGTGTTTTGCTTTGTAGATGCTGGCTGTTACCTCAGCATCTGCAATGTCAGGTGGCCAGCAGTCTGCTGGGATAGATATTCTGCATTCTGGGGGGTTTGCACTGCACCTGTCAGGATGTATGTTGGCAATATGTGTGTGTGTTTGTGATATTTGTGTGATTCAGAGCATATCTGTGAATTCCCAACATGGTTCCTACCATCAGTTGTGAAAGCCTTGGGATTATCTTTAGTGTCCTGTACAATTTGCATCTTCATAGGTTCATAGGTTCATACTAGGCTATCCACCCTAGGGCATTTGTTAGCCTAGCCAGAGTGTGTGTGGCTTTTGCCACCCCTTGCTATGTGAATATTATGGCCATTTATGATTTGCTTTGCTGTGCCTCTGTTTGGACATGACACAGTGAAGACCCCCAGTGTAACTCTACAATCATCCATCCACTTGGCAAGATTCCTGTTGAAGAGTGTCAGTGAGGGGCTTTGCCTAACATGGAGTGGGATTCTGGTCCAGGGTGTGGGTAGCCTCTGGATTATGTATCTGTCCCACCAGCACATCCTATTTCATTATTTGTTGAGGTTGACATCTCTCACTCTCACAGCTCCGATGGCTTTGAGTTTTCTGGGATGGAGCATGTCCATTACTCCTGTGTTGGATATGGCCTTCTACAACAGGAATGCAATGCCTCTGTATAGGCAGTATGTGACTGCATTCAGCTGGGGTGTCTACAGCCAGGCAGCATATGACATATATTTGAGACCCTTTATCCTCTTGGTGAGGTACCTTTGAGGTCTTTCTAACTGCTGCAGGTGTCAAGTAAGGTACATCCCATATGAGGCATTGTACTAGATTATGGGTGTGATAAGAGAACAGTATAGGGGCACAATGACCTCTGTTGATGTAGATGTGAATCCTTTCCTGATACGGTGTCAAATGTAGACAGTCCTCCTAGCCACATTGGCAATGTGAGTGTCACATAACAGGTTACTGTCCACTTGTGTCCCTAGGTCCCTGATTACTCCTTCCATACATAATGGTTTACCACCTATGTGGTAATTTGTGCGACCTTGTTTGGTATTTGGTGGGACATTCATACTGTTCAGTGTCTTCAGGACAGCTGGGTGGGGTTCCTGTGTGTGAGAGTGTGGTCTGTAGCATGCTACAGACTGTACAGCAGTCTTGCCTACAGTTAGTTGCACATGGGTGGACTCCAATGCCTTGTGCATTGTCAGTTACCTGGATGTATGGGTGTCTGTGCTGAATATGGATACTCACCCTCCTTTTATGTTTTGTTCCAGGTTTTGGGTCCATGACACATGATATGTGGTATAACCTGGTAGTGCTGGTGTGCTGTCAGGAGGCTTGCAGCAGGTTTCTGTCACTGCACAGACATCAATGTTCTCCATACTGGGGATGGCCTTGGGAGCATGCATATTGGGGTTTACGCATCTGGCATTGGTCAACATTACCCTTATGTTTCTTTCCACTTATGTTTTCTAGGGTGGTGGGTTAGTCTTTTCAGCCTTGCCTACAAAAGGCTCTATGGAGGTGGCAAAGGCCTTATCCAATATCCAGACGCCCAGGGTTAACAGGTGCAAGCCATCCCAAGAACAGCTGCGTGGCTTGTCAAGCATGACATCCCAAGCAGACAGACATTGGATCCCCTTGGAATGACACCAGTAAGTGTGCCACTTGCTATGACTGATCATTCCGTGTTTGTACTGTGGCATTATTCTTGGTAAGGGTAGGATGCTGCAAACGGTGAGTGTCATACCAGCCTGGACTACATAATCAGAGAGTTCATCTATGTCTCTTTTCATGTAGTCTAGGGAGGTACATCTCAAGTCATTCACACCAGCATGGACTATGACTGCATCATATTTCTACTTGCTTTGGGGTGACCTGCATACTTCTGTTATGTGGCGTATTGTGGCAGCCTACAGGCAGCTTATTGTACCCTTTCTCTTGTTCAGTCTGGTGTGTGGGACAGCAGTGTGTCTGACTATGGAGTCACCTATTACAACTGTATCAGGCATGCTGTTTCTCCTTCTGGCCTGTGACTGTTTGGCACACCAGCTTTGTATACTATGTGTTGCATGTGCTATGTTTGAAGGTTGTTTGATTGGGTGTCTGCTTTAGAGGCCTCTGTTGGTGTGCTGTGTTTGTAATTTGTGCATCTGGGAATGTTTTTCCTGTGTTTATGTCTTTGGTTTGCAGTTGTGATAGGTCTATGTGGGACTGTGTTTGTGGTGTGTGTGGTTACCTTCTCCTGACTAGTTTTGGGAGTACTGAGTTGAGGGAGCTCAGCCTCCAGTTTGGATAGATGGTTGCATCTGTCACATATATTTGTATTTCTTGGGTGGAGTTGGGGGTTGTCTGTGTACTTGGGGCAGGTGTAACATTGCCTCAGGATTCACAGATTCAACTTGTTGTGGCTGGCCTTAGTGGATTGTATGTGTGGACATATTTTATTGCCATACTACTGATCAGTGATTACTTTATTGTTTATGTTTGCTCTATCATGTAGTAGCTTCCTCATTCTCTTGCATGGTTTGGTTATGGCTGGTGTCCACCATGCCAGATGCCTGCGTGTATAGCATTGTGTCTTGTTTTAATTTAGGATTGCATAATCCAAGCATTCCTGGCAGTGTTCATGGAATGGCTGTATTACAGGTTCTGAGGTGTGGCCCATATTTTGCACCTGCACAGGACCTTTAATGGATTCCACATCAGTTTGGAGGAGTGCAAATATTGCTTTACACATGTTTTCCACTGTGGTTTTCTGGCCAGGGACTGTGGTCAGGATTTGTATATCCAGTGTGATTATTCTATGGTATGGTTTTACCAGTGAGCAATACACTTCTCGTCTTGCCATCCAGTACCCATGTTGCTGATTATCACATCCAGTATGCTTACCCCTCTTGTGGGAGTGGTACGTTGTTCCTGGGCATTTTGGTTTATGGATTCTATGAGCTTTTCTCCTACACTGTTGGAGCTAGTATAATGCTCCCAGTCTATGTCTGGGTATTTTCAGTCACCCAATATAATGTGGTTTGGAGGACTTGATATATTCATGTATTCCAGCATAGGCCAGGTGCAGTTCCTGGTGTTGGGACAGTAGTCTGTAGCAGGCTATAAACTGGGGGGCAGTTTTAGCCACTGTTACTTGAACATGGCTAGTCCATGCTGCTTCTTGTTGTGGTACCAACATGGGGGTGTGGTTATCCTTGACAATTCTTGCTAGTCACCCTCCTTTTGTAGCTTGTTCCATGTTTTGAGGCTGTACAGCACAGTATGAGGTGTAACCTGGTAGTGTTATGGTGCTGCTGTGAGCCTTGACTCAGTTTTCTGTTACAGCACAGATATCAACATTCTCCATACTGGGTGAGTTTAGATTGCATGCATCTTGCTGTTTCGACTTATCCCTTATCTTATTCTTATCCCTTCTGATACCTATGGAGATAGGTTTGTGTTTTGAGCCTTACCTATTCAGGGCACACTGTGGGTAACAACAGCCTTTGCCAGTATCCCTATGGCCTGCACTGATAGGTGCACGCCAGTCCTAGCAGGTGGAGCATCATGTCATGCTCAGCATGTCATCTCAGACTGGCACACATTGGATCCCCTTTGACTAACTGTGATACTTCAGTCAATTATTGCACTTGATCATCTCATTGTCATATTGTGGCATGATGCTTGGTGAGGGTAGGATGTTAGTCACGGTCCTCAGGTGTGCATATAGTACATGGTGTTACATTACTTAACACATGGCATTCATGCCTCAGGTGGTGCTGCAGGGCTGCCTCTGTCGGATGCACATATTACACTTCCCTGTACATGTTTGTGAGCAGGTCATGTCATTGCAGGCATCCATGTTATTATTTGAGTGAGTCAGAGGGGGTATCATTCCCAGGGTTCCTACTGAGCCAGTGTATGTGCTATGCGTTGCCTCTTTGCCAAGGTCAGGGCATACTGGACACGCCTCCTTCTGCCTACTGGGGCAGGCTCAGGTTGTTCCTCCTCCGAGTCACGCTCTGCCTGTGATGGCCTTGGCAATGGTGGGGGGCTGTTTGGCCCGGCCCTATGCTGGTCCTGCTGCAGCTGTTTTCGCAAGATCATATTATGTAGCATAGCACATACCATGACAATTTGGGTACATGTAGTTGGTGTGTACTGCAAGGCTCCACCAGATGTGTCCAGACACCGGAACCGTGACTTGAGCAGCCCAAACACACGCTCTATTACATTATGTGTTTGTGCGTGTGCCTCATTATGGCATTCCTGTTCAGGTGTGTGTGTGTTTCTGATGGGTGTCATCAGCCACGGCTCCAGTGCATAACCTGCATCCTCCACTAGGTGTCCATGTGGGATGTCCCCATTGGCAAATGTCTGGTACAGCTGCGTCAAATGCCAGATGTGGGAATCATGGTAGCTCCCAGGACAGCCAGTACTCACATTCATTATTATGCCCTGGGCATCACACACGACCTGGCAGTTGATGGAGGGGAAGCCCTTGCGGTTGATGTATGCCCTACCACGCTCACCGGCTGGTGCTTTGATGCATATGTGCATGCAGTCTATTGCACCCACTACCTCAGGGTATTCCGCTATTTGCTGGAAGAGACGCATATTGCTGGCCAATACCTCATGGGCATTGGGGAAATATACATGATCACCGACATGTGCTGACATGGCATCCAGGAACTGGTGCAGTACCCTGGAGGCTGATGCCTGTGATATCCCCATCATATCACCAGTTGGTCTCTGGAAGGTACCTGTTGCTAGTATTCTTAGGCCAACACATACCTTGGTTTCCACTGGGATGGGTTCCCCTCTGTTGGTTCTGTGTGTGAGGCGTGGCCTGCACAGCTCCACTATTTGCTGCAGGAGGTCTCTGTCCACTTTATAGTGCTCTACTATCTCCAGCTCATGTAACCCGTGGTAGGTGACCCTGGGCCTGTACACTCTTCTCCGTCTCCTCACTGTGGGTTGTCTGGCACCATCTGCATTGTCACCACCCTCAGCAAGTCGCCTATGTCTCATTATGACAGCTATGGCAGCCCCTAACATTTCTGCTCTGAGTTCAGCTTTTTCAGTTTTCACTTCTAATAACTTACTCCTGTCTTGCAGTGTCTCTTGAGAGAAACATCCTGCACTGCTGTTTGCAGAGTTTTAAGTGCTGGGCTGGGCTACTATTCTGCCTGTGTAATTGCCTGCTTCTAATTGTTTTCACCTGCTAGCTCCAGCAGTATTCCCTGCTAGCTTCCTACTAAATCTGTTTCTTCCTTTTTCCTCTCTGTTTCCTCAGGGAGGAGCCGTGTGCAAACCAGCAGAAACACGCTCACAGTGGCTAACACGCGCTCACACATGCTTACATGGTTCCGAATCTGCTTATTCAGATTAAAATGCGTGCACACCCACGCAAACAGTATTAAACATCTCCCAACACGCTCCCACATGCTCAGTCTGCCTTACGCATGCACACTGTCTTACTGCGCTTCATGGCGCGCCTGCGTCTTATGCATGCCCAGCAAGAAACTTTGGTGTAGGCAACAGTGTACACCTTCCATTTCTTGACTTTCTCATGCTTATCTAGTGGCACACCTCTTTCCATGATATCTGTCTGACATCTGTCATGTAACTCTGACCTCCAATGAACTGCATTTCTTTCTACCATTCCCCCCTGTGATGTCACCTATCTCCTACTCTGTTCCTCCCCCTTCTGTAACTCTTACACTACTCAGACTGTGCTCATTTGCTATGTGACAGCGGAATTCAGTATCCTAACACTCATTTGCATCAGATTGCCTACTAATGCTTAGTTACATCTCTTAGACTCAGCTTCCCCCCTTAGCAACCACTACACAGTGGCCATGTTGGTTTTGGTCTGCTGGTCCCTGCATTGACATTCCATGTATTGCATAAAACCCACATTTGTGGGTTTATAGCCTTCGTTTTTATGTTTTATACAGCGCAGCCCATTTGAGCGGGGCTGCGCTGGGTTTAAACATCGACAACCGCCGAAAAAATATATATATATTTTTATTACTTTTGCATCAGGTTACCTTGCCAATGGCCACATATTTGGCCATTGGCATGCTGCCTGACACATATGCACCCTTTATTTAGAGCTGACATGGCTCCATTGCGGTTTTTGCAGAAACGTACTCAGTTGTCAACTGAGTACATTTATGTAGCTAAAACGGCTCTTACACGGGCTGTTCTGGGCTTTTTGGATCGCTAATCATCCTCATTTGCATGCTATTCGGCTGCAAGTGAGGTGATTAGCTTATCCACGCCCACTCTGTGTAAGAGACGTTTTAGCTTGTCTCTTACACGTACTTTGGGCTGTTCCTGGATTGCGATGGCTGCATGGAGTCTTACACTACTCTTAGACTCCGTGCAAGCCTTCGTGAATCCTGCCCAGGTACTGGAGATGTGTCTATTAACTTTTAGAAATGGGTAGTGGAGGTGTGTGCTATTAACTTTTAGAACCAGGTAGTGGAGATGTGTGCTATTAATTTTTTTGATATGGGTACTGGAGATTTGTCTGTTAACTTTTAGAAATGGTTAGTTGAGATTTGTGCTATTAACTTTTGGAAATAGGTAGCATAGATGTGTGCTATTAACTTTTAGAAATGAGTGGTGAAGATGTGTGCTATTAACTTCTAGAAACAGATAGTGGAGATGTGTGCTATTAATTTTTTTGATATGGGTACTGGAGATTTGTCTATTAACTTTTAGAAATGGTTAGTTGAAATTTTTGCTATTAACTTTTAAAAAGGGCAGTGGAGATGTGTGCTATTAATGTTTAGAAATGTGCAGTGGAGATTTGTGTTATTAACTTTTAGAAACAGGTAGTGGAGATGTTTGCTTTTAACTTTTAGAAACAGGGAGTGGTGATGTTTGCTTTTAACTTTTAGAGACAGGGAGTGGTGATGTGTGCTATTAACTTTTAGAAACAGGTAGTGTAGATGTGTGCTATTAATTTTTAAAAATGGGTAGTGGAGATGTGTGCTTTTAACGTTTAGAAATGTGTAGTGGAGATTTGTGTTATTAACTTTTAGAAACAGGTAGTGTAGATGTGTGCTATTAACGTTTAGAAACAGGTAGTGGAGATGTGTAATATTAATTTCTAGATATGGTTATTGGAGATGTGTCTATTAACTTTTAGAAATGGATAGTGGAGATGTGTGCTATTAACTTAAAAATTGATAGTGCAGATGTTTGCTATTAACGTTTAGAAATGTGTAGTGGAGATTAGTGCAAATAACTTTCAGAAACAGGTAGTGTAGATGTGTGCTATTAACTTTTAGAAACAGGTAGTGAAGATGTGTGCTATTAATTTTTAGATATGGGTACTGGAGATTTGTCTATTAACTTATAGAAATGGGTAGTGGAGATGTGCTATTAACCTCTGGAAATAGGTAGCATAGATGTCTGCTATTAAGTTTTAGAAATGAGTAGTGAAGATGTGTGTTATTAGCTTTTAGAAACAGGTAGTGGAGATGTGTGCTACTGTTTTTTAGAAATGGGTACTGGAAATGTGTCTATTAACTTTTAGAAATGGGTAGTGGAGATGTGTGCTATTACCGTTTAGAAATGTGTAGTGGAGATTTGTGTTATTAACTGTTACAAACAGGTAGTGGAGATGTTTGCTTTTAACTTTTAGAAACACGTAGTGGTGATGTGTGCTATTAACTTTTAGAAACAGGTAGTGGAGATGTGTCCTATTAATTTCTAGATATGGTTATTGGAGATGTATCTATTAACTTTTACAAATTTATAGTGGGAATGTGTGCTATTAACTTTTCGAAACAGGTAGTGGAGATTTGTGCTATGAACTTTTAGAAATGGGAAGTGGAGATGTGTGCTTTTAACTTTTAGAAATGGGTAGTGGAGATGTGTGCTATTAACTTTTAGAACCAGGCAGTGGAGATGTGTGCTTTTAACTTTTAGAAACAGGTAGTGGAGATGTGTGCTATTCATTTTTTGATATGGGTACTGGAGATTTGTCTATTAACTTATAAAATGGGTAGTGGAGATGTGCTATTAACTTTTGGAAATAGGTAGCATAGATGTGTGCTATTAACTTTTATAAATGAGTGGTGAAGATGTGTGCTATTAACTTCTAGAAACAGGTAGTGGAGATGTGTGCTATTAATTTTTTTTGATATGGGTACTGGAGATTTGTCTATTAACTTTTAGAAATGGTTAGTTGAAGTTTGTGTTATTAACTTTTAAAAAGGGTAGTGGAGATGTGTGCTATTAATGTTTAGAAATGTGTAGTGGAGATTTGTGTTATTAACTTTTAGAAACAGGTAGTGTAGATGTGTGCTATTCATTTTTAAAAACGGGTAGTGGAGATGTGTGCTTTTAACATTTAGAAATGTGTAGCGGAGATTTGTGTTATTAACTTTTAGAAACAGGTAGTGGAGATGTGTAATATTAATTTCTAGATATGGTTATTGGAGATGTGTCTATTAACTTTTAGAAATGGATAGTGGAGATGTGTGCTATTAACTTAAAAATCGATAGTGCAGATGTGTGCTATTAACGTTTAGAAATGTGTAGTGGAGATTTGTGCAAATAACTTTTAGAAACAGGTAGTGTAGATGTGTGCTATTAACTTTTAGAAACAGGTAGTGAAGATGTGTGCTATTAATTTTTAGATATGGGTACTGGAGATTTGTCTATTAACTTATAGAAATGGGTAGTGGAGATGTGCTATTAACCTTTAGAAATAGGTAGCATAGATGTCTGCTATTAACTTTTAGAAATGAGTAGTGAAGATCTGTGTTATTAGCTTTTAGAAACAGGTAGTGGAGATGTGTGCTACTATTTTTTAGAAACAGGTACTGGAGATGTGTCTGTTAACTTTTAGAAATGGGTAGTGGAGATGTGTGCTATTAACTTTTAGAAACGGGTACTGGAGATGTGTGCTATTAACGTTTAGAAACGTCTAGTGGAGATTTGTGCTATTAACTTTTATTCACATGTAGTGGAGATGTGTGCTATTAATTTTTTGAAATGGGCACTGGAGATGTGTCTATTAATTTTAATAAAAGGGTAGTGGAGATGAGCGATTAACTTTTTGAAATGGGTAGCAGAGATGTGTGCTATTAACTTTTGGAAATGAGTAGTGAGGATGTCTGTTATTAGCTTTTAGAAACAGGTAGTGGAGATGTGTGCAACTACTTTTTTAGAAACGGGTACTGGAGATGTATCTATTAACTTTTAGAAATGGATAGTGAAGATGTGTGCTAGTAACTTTTAGGAACGGGTACTGGAGATGTGTACTATTAACGTTTAGAAATGTGTAGTGGAGATTTGTGCTATTAACTTTTACAAACAGGTAGTGGAGATGTTTGCTTTTAACTTTTAGGAACAGGGAGTGGTGATGTGTCCTATTAACTTTTAGAAGCAGGTAGTGGAGTTGTGTAGTGGAGATGTGTAATTTTTAGATATGGGTACTGGAGATGTGTCTATTAACTTTTAGAAATGGGTAGTGGAGATGTGTGCTATTAACTTTTAGAAACCACTACCTGTTTCTAAAAATTACTAACACATATCTCCACTACCTGTTTCTAAAAGTTATTCGCACAAATCTCGACTACACATTTCTAAACATTAATAGCACACATCTCTAATACCTGTTTTTAAAAGTTAATAGCACACATCCCACCTATCCATTTCTAAGAATTAATAGACACATCTCCAATAACCATATCTAAAAAATAATAGCACATATCTCCACTACCTGTTTATAAAAGTTAATAACATAGATCTCCACTACCCTTTGCTAAAAGTTAATAGCACACATCTCCATACCCATTTAACTGATAGCATACATCTCCACTACCTGTTTCTAAAAGTTAATAGCTCACATCTCCACTACCTGTTTCTAAAAGTTAATAGCACACATCTCCACCACCCATTTCTAAAAGTTAATAGACACATCTCCAGTACCCATTTCTAAAAATTAGCAGCCTACATCTCCACTACCTGTTTCTGAAAGCTAATAGCACACATCTTCACTACTCATTTCTAAAAGTTAATTGCACACATCTCTGCTACCCACTTCCAAAGGTTAATAGCACATCTCCACTACCCATTTCTAAAAGTTAATACCACCTATCGCCATTATCCATTTCTAAAATTGAATAGCACATATCTCCATAACCTATTACTAAATGCTAATAGCACACATCTCCAGTACCCATTTCTAAAAGTTAAAAGAACACATTCGCACTACCCATTTCTAAAAGTTAATAGCACACATCCCCGCTACCCATTTCTAAAAGTTAATAGCACACGTTTCCTCTCCCCATTTCTAAAAATTAATAACACAAGTCTCCACTACCCATTTCTACAAGTTAATAGCACACATCTCCACTATCTATTTCTAAGGTAAATGTTTCATTTTCTCTTTGATGTTATATGTTTCTGAGCCATTACCAGAATGAAGGAATGAATTCAGTCCCCTTATTTCTCTTTATGGTAATTCTAAATGTTGTTTGTGTTGGCATTTAAAAGTTGTTCATGTACCAAACTATTATTTCTTTCTGTTTTTTACAACCCTTGAAACTTTCACATTCTTATTAAATGCTAAAAGTATAATGTGTAGTAAAAGTTGATCTTGAATGTCTGTTAAATTTCTCTTCTAACGTTTTCCAACTTTTACAGCACAAGGGAACAAGGCACTCAAAGATCACTGTTTCAAAGACAACAATGTCAGCATCTTGTAGATCATATAGTGTGTCACTTGTGCTCAAACTCAAATATGAGTTTGGAAAAGCAGCTGGGGAGGGAGTGGGAGTGCAGATTGGTGCAGGAGGTTTTAGGATTAGGGACTGGGAAGGGAGTTTTAAGTTTAAAAAGCAAAAGGGGAGCATTAGGGTTAGCCAGCTGGAGCAATCAGGAAATTTAGGCTTAGGGAGTGAGATTGGAGTTCAAGAGCAAGGCCTCAGGTTAGGAACTTGGTGGGAGGTTAAGGGTTAGAATATGTGCTCTATTAGAGCAATGCAGTTTTATGGCATCAGATATTGGGAGTGATAAGTGGGTATGGAAGATCAGGCTAGTGAGAGTTCAAGCACTGCAAGCATGTGGCAGTGATCAAGTGTGTGTTGAGGTAATTGCATGCAGGCATTTGCAGAAGATCCAAGTTACGCTAGTTGATTTATTGTTTGTCTAAAACAAACATCGCAGCATTTTTTATATGCACTGGACTGAGGTTGCTGGGTGTAATCTCTATGTTGCATCACATGGTGCCCTGCAGATGAAGATACCCCAATATCAATGTTAATGTTATCTTTTTAAAGGAATTTCATAGGTGTTTATACAATATGTGATATACAGACAGTGTCAAAAATACTGTCTGATTGATGCAGCTTGTGGAAATTAAAATTGCTGTACTATAAAGTACAGCTGTGTAAAATCTTGCCAAAACAGTAGCTGTCCTTCTCTTCACTGTTGTAGCATTCTTTACTAAAGGGATCCACTGTCAATGATAGCTCAACATCTGGCCTGTATACGAAAGCCTTAGGTTTGTAAGGGTGTCATATATCACACGTATCCTCCCCATTCGCAGGGTAAGGCATAAAGGTGACATATGGACATATATACCAAAGAACTGAAAAGCCCCAGGAGGAACAACAGTCCAAGCAGAAAAGTAGGAACATGCACATCCAGAAGGAAACAAGAGGAAGGAGTAAAGAAAAGGGGGAGAAGCACCTACTTTAGAGTAAAGAAAAGGGGGAGGAGCACATACTTTAGAGTAAAGAAAAGGGGGAGGAGCACATATTACAACAGTGAGGGAAGGACATCTGCTGTTATGTTAAGATTTTACTCAACTGAACTATGTCCTTCCATATCACTGTTGCAGCAATCTTCACTAAATGGAGAGTACAAAAGCTCAATAGGATATTTGGGAGGAGGAAGGCCCAGAGGAGCCCTCAACAAAGCCATGCTGGATAGCTTAGGGAAAACCATCTCTAGCCCTGGAAACATCATATAATTGGTAATGCATAGCAAAGGTTTGGACAGAGGTCCAAACAGCTGCCTCAAGGATGGAATTGGTATCTAAACCTTTGAGAAATGCACCAGAGGAATCCACAGCCCTGGTAGAATTACCTTTAACAGAAGTAGAAAGGCTTTTTCCACGAAAGGAGTAACAAAATAAAATGGCTTTATAGATCCATGAAGAAACAGTTTGCTTGGAAACAGCTAAACCTAGAAATCTATGATGAAAAGCAAAAAGTTGTTCAGACTTGTGAATGGCTTTAGTCTTATCCAAATAATGCCTAAGCTGTCTATGCAAATCCAAAGTGTGAATCCCTAGAAGATTGTGGAGAATGAAAAAAGGTGGCCTGATTAAGAGACAATTCATGAATCACCTTGGGCATAAAAGAAGGATTAGTACAAAGAGACACTGTCCCTATGAAAATAAAATGAGGAACAGCCATACATGCCTGCAGCTCAGATACTCTCTTACCTGAAGTGAGGGCCAAACGAAAAACAGTCCATGTACAATGCTGCGGGGAGGCCAAAGCTGCAGCTTCAAAAGGAACTTCAGACAATTCTTCAAGAACAAAATTAAGTTCCCAGGAAGGAATAATAGATTGCCTGGGAGTGCTAATATAAAGGACACCTTTAAGAAATTGTTTGACCTCGAACCTAGAGACCAAAGGAAGGAATAAAAGACAGACACGCTGAAATAGCTGAAAGGTGGGGTTTAACTGAAGAATATGCCAACCCAGCATGGTGCAATTCACAGAGATAAAAGATAACAAGAGAAATCTCTATAGGAAGTGGATCCTGATTACAGCCAAAGCTCCCGACATAAAATCTCTTCCATTTGGACAAATTAGATTTCCTGGTAGTGGGTTTGCTGACCTCCTGCAGAACCTGAAGCAGAAAAAAAGTTGCTTAAA
Organism: Protopterus annectens; assembly: GCF_019279795.1. NCBI lineage: Eukaryota > Metazoa > Chordata > Ceratodontiformes > Protopteridae > Protopterus > Protopterus annectens. The sequence continues at coordinate 723,761,937 of NC_056725.1, read as the reverse complement.
AGGGATCAAAACCCTATCACCTACAGTGTCATTTGAAGATTGCAGGTGAGGATGGATGAGAGACCCCATGTCTTGCGTGAGTAGATCCACCCTATGAGGTAACTTGTGGTGATTGCCCTTGGTTTGGTATGAAGAAGAGGGAATCAGTGCTATCTGGGCCAAAAGGGAGTCACCAGCAAGATTTTGGGGGAGTATTGATCTTTCTTGAGAGGAAGGGGAGGGAAGGTGTAGAGAAACATCCTTTTCCAAAAAAAAGATAGGGCATCTACCTTCCATGCCAGAGGACTTGTGACTCTGATGCAAAAAAGAGGAAGTGGTCTGTTCAGAGAGGAGGCAAAAAGGTCTACCTGAGGAGTACCCCACTGGTTGAAAATGTCCAGAAACACATCTCTGTGAAGCATTCACTTGCGAGTCTGTGTTACAGACCTGCTCAGAGAGTCTCCCACAATGTTTTGCTCTGAAGGAATATAAACAGCCTGAAGAGTCACCTGATATTGGGCAGCCAGATCCCAAACTTGAAGAACCGTGCCCCCTCCCCTTGTTTGTTGATGTACCACATTACTGTGGTGTCTGTAAAGATTTTGAGAGACCTTAGAAGAAAAAGAGTGTAAAAGGCCTGAAGAGCAAGAGGGGGAGCTCATCTCATTGATGTTGATATGGCCTCTCCTCTGATGAATGACCCAAAGACCCTGAACTTTGAGAGGGCTGAAAGAAGCACCTGCCTCACTTCTGAGGCATCTGAAAAAAAGTTCCTGAGAGTGGACTAGGACCTGAAAAGGAAGTCCTAGATTGAGAGACAGCTGATGAATCCACCACTGAAGCTCTAGTTTGAGGCATGGAAGAAGATGGACTAAAGGATGACAGTGCTGGAGTCATACTGACATCAGGAATCACTGTAACTTTCTCTTATGGCATCTAGAAAGAGATAGCATAGTAACAGTGGAAGCCATGAACCCCAAATCCCTTAGAATTTCCCTGACTGTAACTGAGACTTGAGGAAGAAGGGATTGAAAAAAGGCAATTAGAGCAATAGCCTTGGGTGGTGGCAAGGAAACCAGCATACAAATTGTCTGGAGCCTCCAACCAAGAAAAACATGATCCTGAGAAGGAGTCAGCAAGTATTTCTAGAAATTTATCATAAACCTTAGGCTTTGCAAGGGATAAATTGCATAGTGATGGTGCTGAAGCAAGTTTTCTGGGGATGAAGCTTGAATGAACAGGTCATCCAAGAAAGGCACGATTTGTATCCCTCTCATCCTGCAAAAAGGCAATCACAGGAGCATGGGCATTTGGTAAAAACCCTTGGTGCAGTAGAGAGGCCAAAGGGCAAATTATAGAACTGAAAATGTAAGGAAGCAACAGAGAAGCATAAATATTTCCTGAAACAGGGATGAATAGGGATGTGAAGAGAGACCAGGAAAGCCTGAGGAAGAAGAAGAGGAAACAGAGTCTGAAGGGGAATCATCTGGAAGGAAGGCATCTTCAGAAAGGTGTTGAGCCAAGAAAGGTCCACAATGGACCTCCAGGTGCCTTATTTCCTGGGAACCAAAAACATTCTGGAATAGAGCAGGAACTGCTTGGGTGGTGCCTTGAGATAAAATGCCCAGAAGAATATAAGAAAAGAAAGACAGCTTTTCCTGAGGAGGTTGGGGAATGCCCAGAAAAGGAAGAATGGATTTTCACACTATGAAGGTATCCCTGACAGATAATGGACAGAACCCAAAAATCCTGAGTGATTCTAAACCAGTTGAGAAGAGACAGGGAAAGACAAAGAGATAAAGGGGCCTGACATAAGATAGAGGGAAGCAGATAGACAGAACCTGGCTTGTCTCGAAAAGGAGGTTTCTGTGTACTGGGAGTCTGAGTAGACTTAGCAGAAAGGATGCATCTAGAACCATTTTTATCTTTAGGATGAGGTCCAGACTGTCTATGAACAAAAGGAGACTTAGAGGGATAATTCCTCTGAAATTTAGGAATAGACGAAACAAAAATATGCTTAATTCCTGCAAGGCCTTGCCTTGTCCTGAAGTGATTTAAAAAGCTCAACAGCAG